>NC_060192.1:45376935-45401935 GCF_021184085.1 Oncorhynchus gorbuscha
CACAACTTCATCTTCAGTCAGCTAGACTGCTACTGCCCTCGCTTCGTCCCGCAACGTCATTAGTTATATTAATTTAAACAGAAAACACTAAATGACTAATAGAAATGTTAACAGAAATGTCTAGGTCTTGAGACAAGGTAACTGCTGCTCCTAGCTCTAGTCTCTCTGTCTGTCTCCGTCTGTCTCTCCGTCTGTCTCTGTCTGTCTCTCCGTCCCTCTCAGCTCCTTCACCTCCAACCGCGAAGACAATAACAACCGAACCTGCTACAGAAAGCTACAGTATAATTCATAGTTTCTCTCGCTACAAAATATATATCAACATATGTGTCCACAAATACCGACAAGACATTTGGCTAGTTAAGTAGCTGTCACGTGCATAAGCTTTTTTGACAGAACGGTTCAGCTGACTGGGCAATTAACACGTTTCTCATCTAAATGACAGAACAGCAAAATGTCATGTTACTGAAATGAGAAATATCACAAAGAGGAGTGTGTCTTACCTGATAATATTGTAGTTATCTAGTTAAATAGGTTATGGGCAGGTGTTGTCTTCGGTGTAGAGGAGAGTAGACGGTGGACTGCTGCTGTTTGGAGGTCTGTTAGTTCAGTGCCGCAGCGCAACGTGACCCTGTTACAAAACTCTCCTTACCGGGAGGGGCCCGACGTCATCACCCCAGACACCGAATATTCATGAGGACGCCGAGACAGATGGGGATGGTGAGGCCCTGGCGTCGACGAGCACAGCTTGCGCTCCGGGGTGGGCATATCGATAAGCCCTGAGTCAGGATGTGTCTCCGTTGTATATGCCGCAGGTGATAATGGGAATTGTTATGGAAGTCTTGATTTAATCAGCGGGGCTCTTGGTGGGCTATTTTGTGAGACTGTCTGACAGACAAAAGGCCATGTTGTGACAGACAGAGACAGACATACACACACATCTCCCTCTCTCCCTAGAGAAAGAGAAGTCCTCTACTCTCTCTCTTACCCTCCTTCCCTATCCTTCCCTCCCAGCAATACCATCCTCAGTCCTTCCTCACCCTCCCTCTCTCTCTCTCTCTACCCTCTCCTTTTCTCTTTCCCCTCTCTCCCGTCTTTATCCTCACTCTCTTTCAGAAAAGGGTTCTAGCTTGATGAAGTGGAAACATTTAAATGAAGAGAACTGCATCTACAAACCAAGCACATCCTCCCTTCCTCAGACACACACACACACACACACACACACACACACACACACACACACACACACACACACACACACACACACACACACACACACACACACACACACACACACACACACACACACACACACACACACACACACACACACACACACACTCCTTTCTCTCAGAGCAGAACTTTGAACTTTTCGGGATTATGTGTGTATTGTTTTGTACTGCTAGATATTACTGCACTGTTGCTAGAGCTAGAAACGCAAGCATTTCGCTGCACTTGTGAAAACATCTGCAAATCTGTGCACGTGACCAAAACAAGTTGATTTGACTCCAGGAAAACACCCCAAGTTGGAAACAGTTTAATAGTTGAGCTGATGGAAGTTAGGACAACACAGAGCATTGGTGCAACAACAACGTCATCACAGACCAGGGGTAGAAGACCTAACATGACATCACAGACCAGGGGGTAGAAGACCTAACATGACATCACAGACCAGGGGTAGAAGACCTAACATGACATCACAGACCAGGGGTAGAAGACCTAACATGACATCACAGACCAGGGGTAGAAGACCTAACATGACATCACAGACCAGGGGGTAGAAGACCTAACATGACATCACAGACCAGGGGTAGAAGACCTAACATGACTGAGAAGGAGAAAAAAACACATCTGACAGCAACAATCACATCTCGGTCCAACTTCATGAGCCGCTTTAGTTCTGCCCCGGTACAATGGAATCAATAGAATAGTCCCAAAGGTGCGCATTCTAAATCCAGTGCTGCTTAAATACTTTTGAGTATTTTAAAATATTTAGTATTTGACTCAGGTCTAATAAGAATAAGGAACGGATCAGATGTGAGGCATTCTGGGTAAGAAATAAGAGCAGTCCTTTATAAAAAATAAAAAACTCCAGTCTATACAGTATTAGCATAGTAGTACACCTGCTATAGACAGGCTAGAGTTGTCATAGAGATGTTATAACAGGTGTTATAGCAGACTGAATCCCAGGTAGGGTTGTCTAGTTCTGCTGTTATACAGCTGGTATCCTACTGCTACAGTGTTATATAGTGATGTGCAGGTTAACTCATAACCCCAGTCCCAGTGGGCTGTTATATATATAGTGATGTGCAGGTTAACTCATAACCCCAGTCCCCGTGGGCTGTTATATAGTGATGTGCAGGTTAACTCATAACCCCAGTCCCAGTGGGCTGTTATATAGTGATGTGCAGGTTAACTCATAACCCCAGTCCCCGTGGGCTGTTATATAGTGATGTGCAGGTTAACTCATAACCCCAGTCCCCGTGGGCTGTTATATAGTGATGTGCAGGTTAACTCATAACCCCAGTCCCCGTGGGCTGTTATATAGTGATGTGCAGGTTAACTCATAACCCCAGTCCCCGTAGGCGGTTATACCCGCAGGGCGGGCGGGTTAAGGGTCATGAGAGGTGGGTTGAATAAGGACAGGTAAGTTGAATAAGGACAGGTAGTTGAATAAGGACAGGTGGGTTGAATAAGGACAGGTAAGTTGAATAAGGACAGGTGGGTTGAATAAGGACAGGTGAGTTGAATAAGGACAGGTAGTTGAATAAGGACGGGTGGGTTGAATAAGGACAGGTGGGTTGAATAAGGACAGGTAGGTTGAATAAGGACCGGTGGGTTGAATAAGGACAGGTTAGTTGAATAAGGACAGGTAGTTGAATAAGGACAGGTGGTTTGAATAAGGACAGGTGAGTTGAATAAGGACAGGTGGGTTGAATAAGGACAGGTTGGTTGAATTAGGACAGGTGAGTTGAATAAGGACAGGTAGATTGAATAAGGACAGGTGGGTTGAATAAGGACAGGTAGGTTGAATAAGGACAGGTAGGTTGAATAAGGACAGGTGGGTTGAATAAGGACAGGTAGGTTGAATAAGGACAGGTGGGTTGAATAAAGGGGAGGAAAAATACATATTTATTCAAATTAAAGAAATGTATCATTCTATTGGATCCATTTAGTTTTGTCTTCATTATATTATGCTATATCTGGCGTTAATCTGGCCTAAGCTTTAAGGCCTAACTGTACGGGCGCCAAATATCCTACACGCCAATCAGCAAATGCTGTCGGTAATATTTCTGATTATTACATCCATTTCTGGTATCTGATCTGGTTGTGTTAGATCTACATTTTGATTGGCTCCCACGAGCCTCATATCAACGTAAGAATATCTGTTTTGAGTTGAACTTGACTCAGCTGATAATGAAATCCAACAGGAATCAACGTTAAAAAAAATATTTAAAAAACGAGCAAACTCCTCGTTGATTGACGTTATACTGACGTCCCCCTTATACTGACGTCCCCTTATACTGACGTCCCCTTATACTGACGTCCCCCTATACTGACGTCCCCTTATACTGACGTCCCCTTATACTGACGTCCCCTTATACTGACGTCCCCTTATACTGCGTCCCCCTTATACTGACGTGACCCCCTTATACTGACGTCCCCTTATACTGACGTCCCCCTTATACTGACGTCCCCCTTATACTGACGTCCCCCTTATACTGACGTCCCCCTTATACTGACGTCCCCCTTATACTGACGTCCCCCTTATACTGACGTCCCCCTTATACTGACGTCCCCCTTATACTGACGTCCCCTTATACTGACGTCCCCCTTATACTGACGTCCCCTTATACTGACGTCCCCTTATACTGACGTCCCCTTATACTGACGTCCCCTTATACTGACGTCCCCCTTATACTGACGTCCCCCTTATACTGACGTCCCCCTTATACTGACGTCCCCCTTATACTGGCGTCCCCTTATACTGACGTCCCCCTTATACTGACGTCCCCCTTATACTGACGTCCCCCTTATACTGACGTCCCCCTTATACTGACGTCCCCCTTATACTGACGTCCCCCTTATACTGACGTCCCCTTATACTGACGTCCCCCTTATACTGACGTCCCCCTTATACTGACGTCCCCCTTATACTGACGTCCCCCTTATACTGGCGTCCCCTTATACTGACGTCCCCCCTTATACTGGCGTCCCCCTTATACTGACGTCCCCCTTATACTGACGTCCCCTTATACTGGCGTCCCCTTATACTGACGTCCCCCTTATACTGACGTCCCCCTATATACTGACGTCCCCCTTATACTGGCGTCCCCCTTATACTGACGTCCCCTTATACTGGCGTCCCCTTATACTGGCGTCCCCCTTATACTGGCGCCCCCCTTATACTGACGTCCCCCTTATACTGGCGTCCCCCTTATACTGGCGTCCCCCTTATACTGACGTCCCCTTATACTGGCGTCCCCCTTATACTGGCGTCCCTCCCCCTTATACTGACGCCCCCTTATACTGACGTCCCCTATATACTGACGTCCCCATAAGTATTTGGCTAGTAGTGTTTTTGTCCCCTGACCCTGGCATAAATGTGAAAAGATATGTTAAAAAATTATTCCTTCATGATCTATATTATTTTTATACTAGCGCATACCCCCTGTTTTATAAATCTTATCATCCGTCCCCCTTATAAACATGCCTCTTTCAAGCGACCCCCCTAATCCATGGTACTGGACGTCTTAGACGTTCTTGTCCTGAGTTATTTTCTAACTGTAAATGGTGCTTAATGTTAATCAATCTGGATTCGTCTAAACATTGCACCACTGGCTCCCGATCCCCCTTAAACATAGGACCACTATGTCCCCTTCAGACCTAAACATAGGACCACGTGGCTCCCATGATATACAGACGTAAACATAGGACCCCTTATGACTGACCTAAACGTGGCCCCCTTATAAACATAGGACCACGATGCCCCTAAACATAGGACCACTATGACTCCCATGATGCTTCAGACCTAAACATAGCACCACTATGGCTCCCATGATGCTTCAGACCTAAACATTGCACCACTGACTCCCCCTTAAACATAGGACCACGATGCCAGACCTAAACTTACCACTGGCGTCCCCTTATAAACTGGCGTCCCCTGATGCTTCAGACCTAAACGTGCACCACTTACTCCCATGATGCTTCGACCTAAACTTATGACTGACGTAAACATTGCACCCTGGCTATACTGACGTAAACCCCATAAGTATTTGGCTAAACATGGTGTTTTTGCTGATTATATCAGCGACCACTGGCTCCTATTGCTTGTACATAGACCATACCAAATTAAAAACTCTGACCCTGGCATAAATGTGAAAAGATATGTTATGTTCAGAAAACATTATTCCTTCATGATCTATATTATTTTTATGACTAGCTAAACATAGCACCACATGGCCCTGTTTTGGCACTTTAAATCTTATCATCCTTTTGTCCAGACCTAAACTCTGGTTGATAAACATGCCTCTTTAAACATAGGACCACTATGACCCAGAAAACCAAACTAACCCTATGGTCCATCTCCTGGACTCTTAGACCTAAACATCTTGTCCTGCTTCAGTTATTTTCTAACTGTAAAATGGACCACTGTGCTCCCATAATGTTAATAAACAATCTGCTCCCATGATTCAGACCTAAACATAGCACCACTATGGCTCCCATGATGCTTCAGACCTAAACATTGCACCACTATGGCTCCCATGATGCTTCAGACCTAAACATAGGACCACTATGACTCCCATGATGCTTCAGACCTAAACATAGGACCACTATGACTCCCATGATGCTTCAGACCTAAACATAGCACCACTATGGCTCCCATGATGCTTCAGACCTAAACATTGCACCACTATGGCTCCCATGATGCTTCAGACCTAAACATAGGACCACTATGATGCTTCAGACCTAAACATAGGACCACTATGGCTCCCATGATGCTTCAGACCTAAACATTGCACCACTATGGCTCCCATGATGCTTCAGACCTAAACATTGCACCACTATGGCTCCCATGATGCTTCAGACCTAAACATAGCACCACTATGGCTCCCATGATGCTTCAGACCTAAACATTGCACCACTATGGCTCCCATGATGCTTCAGACCTAAACATAGGACCACTATGGCTCCCATGATGCTTCAGACCTAAACATAGCACCACTATGGCTCCCATGATGCTTCAGACCTAAACATAACACCACTATGGCTCCCATGATGCTTCAGACCTAAACATAGCACCACTATGGCTCCCATGATGCCTGTCGTAAATGATATTGCAAATGCCTTAGATGATAGAAAGAATTGTGTTGCCATGTTTGTAGCTTTTAATACTGTAGACCATGTTATTCTGTTGAATATGCTCCATGGGGTTGGGTAATGATGCCTTGTTGATGGTTTAATTATGATCTCAGTGACAGAACTCAGGCCATCAAGGTAGATGGGGGGGTCCAATCTGAGTACCTTAAGTTACATGAAGGGGTGCCCCAAGGAACGATACTCAGCCCACACTGTTTACAATCTGTATAAATTGGTAACATTGGTAATGCTGTAAAAAACAACAACGTAATATTAATTAGTCTACAGACGATAGTGTTGTATTCCATTGCTCCATCGGTTGGGACAAGCCTTTTCACATTTGAAGTCTGATTTCCAACCACAGCAGAGGTCACTACTGGATCTAGATTTAGCGATAAATGCAAACAAGACACAATGTATCTTGGTCCCATAACCCAGATTTAAATGAATTTGTAATGACTAATTTGAACGGTATACAAATTGAGCGAGTTCCGTCCTACAAATATCTTGGTATCTGGCTTGATGACAAACTGTCATTTAAATAAAACATGTCGCTGAGCTGGTGAAGAAGTTGAAGTTCAAGGTTGGTTTCTTTTGCAGAAACTTGCTGAATTTTCTCGTAGCTGTCTACATACAGCCAGAGACTGGCACTATAAAACCTAACTCAATGAGTTGTATTCCGCTGTAAGCAAACAGGAAACCGTTCACCCAGAGACGGCGCTCCTACTGGCCGGGGACTTTAATGCAGGGAAACATGAATCAGTTTTACCTCATTTCTATCAGCATATTAAATGTGCAACCAGATGAAAAAATCTCTAGACCACTTTTACTCCACATACAGAGATGCGTACAAAGCTCTCTCTCGCCCTCCATTTGGCAAATCTGACCATAATTCTATCCTCCTGATTCCTGCTTACAAGTCAACACTAAAGCAGGAAGCATCAGTGACTCGGTCTATAAAAAAGCGGTCAGATGAAGCAGATGCTAAACTACAGGAATGTTTTTCTATAACAGACTTGTAATGATATTCGTCTGTTGTTTAAAGTGAGTCAGACCGAAATGCAGCGTGTAGGTTACTCATGACTTTTAATGAAGAAAATGCTGTACATGAAATAACTGAGAATACAAAACAACAAACGAGTGAAACTACTTACAGTCTATCTGGTGACTAACACAAAGACAGGTACAATCGCCCACGAAATACAACGTGCACTCAGGCTGCCTAAATACGGTTCCCAATCCGAGACAACGAGAATCAGCTGACTCCAATTAGGAATCGCCTCAGGCAGCCAAGCCTAACTAGACACACCCCTACTAATACACACTCCTAATTAATACAAACCCCAATACGAAATACAACATATAAACCCATGTCACACCCTGGCCTACCCAAACATATAACAAAAACACAAGATACAATGACCAAGGCGTGACAGAACCCCCCCCCTAAGGTGCGGACTCCGGGACGCACCTCAAGAGCATAGGGAGGGTCCGGGTGGGCGTCTGTCCATGGTGGCGGTTCTGGCTCGGGACGTGGACCCCACTCCATAAATGTCCTAGTTCCTCCCCTTCGCATCCTAGGATAATCACCTTCTCCGCCGACCATGGCCTAATAGTCCTCACCCTGATCCCCACATAACTGAGGGGCAGCTCGGGACAGAGGGGCAGCTCGGGACAGAGGGGCAGCTCGGGACAGAGGGGCAACTCGGGATAGAGGGGCAACTCGGGATAGAGGGGCAACTCAGGATAGAGGGGCAACTCAGGATAGAGGGGCAACTCAGGATAGAGGGGCAACTCGGGACAGCGGGGCAGCCCGGGACAGATGGGCAGCCCGGGACAGAGGGGCAGCCCGGGACCGAAGCAGCCCGGTACTGAGGGGAAGCCCGGTACTGAGGGGAAGCCCGGTACTGAGGGGAAGCCCGGTACTGAGGGGAAGCCCGGTACTGAGAGGAAGCTCGGTACTGAGAGGAAGCTCGGTACTGAAAGGGAGCCCAGTACAGAGAGGGAGCCTAGTACTGAGAGGAAGCTCAGTACTGAGAGGAAGCTCAGGCAGGTAGTAGGCTCCGATAAATCCTGGCTGGCTGGTGGACCTGGATGATTAAGGTTGTCTGGCCGATCTAGAAGATCTTGGTAGACTGGCACTTCTGGCGGATCCTGGCAGACTGGCACTTCTGGCGGATCCTGGCAGACTGGTGACGCTGGGCCGACTGGCGGCGCTGGGCAGACAGGAGACTCCGGCAGCGCAGGAGAGGAGAAAGGCTCTGGCTGCGCTGAACAGGCGAGGCGCACTGGACGCGCTGGGCCGACTGGGAGCACTGGTGGCGCTGGACAGACAGGAGACTCCGGCAGCGCAGGAGAGGGGAAAGGCTCTGGCTGCGCTAAACAGGCGGGAGACTCCGATAGCGCAGGAGAAGAGAACAGCTCTGGTTGCGCTAAACAAGCGGGAGACTCCGGCAGCGCAGGAGGGGAGAAAAGCACTGGCTGCGCTGAACAGGCGAGGCGCACTGGAGGTCTGGTGCGTGGTGCTGGAACTGGTGGTACTGGCGTGAGGACACGCACAGGAAGCCTGGTGCGGGGAGCTGCTACCGGAGGACTGGTGTGTATAGGTGGCTCTGGATAGACCGGACCGTGCAGGCGCACTGGAGCTCTTGAGCACCGAGCCTGCCCAAGCTTACCTGGCTCGATGCCCACTCTAGCCCGGCCAATAGGAAGGGCTGGTATAAGTTGCAGCTGGCTCTGCACCCGCACTGGAAACACTGTGCGCTCCATAGCATAACACGGTGCCTGCCCGGTCTCTCTAGCCCAACGGTGAGCACAGGGAGTATGCACAGGTTTCCTACCTGGCATAACTATTCTCCCTTTTAGCTCCCCCCAATAAATTTTTTGGGGTGACTTTCCGGTTTCCAACCGCGTCGCAGTGCTGCCTCCTCATACTCACGCCTCTCCGCTTTAGCTACTTCTATTTCCTCCTTGGGACGGCGATATTTTCCCGGCTGCGCCCAGGGTCCTTTTCCGTCTAATATCATCTCCCAAGACCAGAAGTCCTCATATTGCTGCTCCTCACAATTAACAGGGAGAGTAGGCTCAGGTCTGACTCCTGACTCTGCCACTCTCTCTCTGCGCTTTCCCCGTTACCTCCGGTTTTCGCTCTGTATAGCCGTGCTTTCCTTTTCGATTCCATCCGTGTATAGCCCTCTTCGCATTGCTGTAGGGAATCCCAGGCGGGCTCTTGCACTCGCACTGGGTTGGCCGCCCACCTGTCGATTTCTTCCCACGTAGTATAATCCATATCGTCCTCCTTCAGATCCTGCCAGTTCACACGCTGCTCGGTCTGTGAATCGTGGTGGGCGATTCTGTAATGATATTCGTCTGTTGTTTGAAGTGAGTCAGACCGAAATGCAGCGTGTAGGTTACTCATGACTTTTAATGAAGAAAATGCTGTACATGAAATAACTGAGAATACAAAACAACAAACGAGTGAAACTACTTACAGCCTATCTGGTGACTAACACAAAGACAGGTACAATCACCCACGAAATACAACGCGCACTCAGGCTGCCTAAATACGGTTCCCAATCCGAGACAACGAGAATCAGCTGACTCCAATTAGGAATCGCCTCAGGCAGCCAAGCCTAACTAGACACACCCCTACTCATACACACTCCCAATTAATACAAACCCCAATACGAAATACAACATATAAACCCATGTCACACCCTGGCCTACCCAAACATATAACAAAAACACAAGATACAATGACCAAGGCGTGACAAGACTGGAATATGTTATGGGATTCTTCCGATGGCATTGAGGAGTACACCACATCAGTCACTGGCTTTATCAATAAGTGCATCGAGGACGTCGTCCCCACAGTGACTGTACGTACATACCCCAACCAGAATCCATGGATTACAGGCAACATTCGCACTGAGCTAAAGGGTAGAGCTGCCGCTTTCAAGAAGCATATAAGAAATCCCGCTATACCCTCCGACGATCCATCAAACAGGAAGATCAAATCATACTACACCGGCTCCGACGCTCGTCGGATGTGGCAGGGCTTGCAAATTATTACAGACTACAAAGGGAAGCACAGCCGAGAGCTGCCCAATGATACAAGCCCAGTGAAATAATTAATATTCTCGCATCGAGGCAGGTAACACTGAAACATGCATGAGAGCATTAGCTGTTCCGTAAACGGTACCACTCTCTCTGTCTTTGTCATACTTACTCACACCTACAGTCCCATACCTCTTTCACTTCACGGAGAGTTGTAGCAGGGTGTTGCGTTGCCTCTTCATAGAGGCGTGCGTAACACCCTGTACCAAGAACACTAAGGTAACCTGCCTAAATGACTACTGACCCGTAGCACACAAATCTGTATCCATGAAATGCTTTGAACGGCTGGTCATGGCTCACATCAACACCATTATCCCAGAAACCCTAGACCCACTACATTTGCATACCACCCCAACAGATCCACAGATGATGCAATCTCTATTGCACTGCACACTGCCCTTTCCCACCTGGGCAAAAGGAACACCTATGTGAGAATGCTATTCATTGACTACAGCTCAGCATTCAACACCATAGTGCCCTCAAAGCTCATCACTAAGCTAAGAACCCTGGAACTAAGCACCTCCCTCTGCAACTGTAATTCCTGATGGTCCGCCCCCAGGTGGTAAGGGTGGGTAACAACACATCCATCATGCTGATCCTCATCAGTAGTGGAGAGGGTAGCAAGTTTTAAGTTCCTTGGCGTACACATCACAGACAAACTGAATTGGTCCACTCACACTGACAGCGTCGTGGTCCTCTGTAGCTCAGTTGGTAGAGCATGGCGCTTGTAACGCCAGGGTAGTGGGTTCGATCCCCGGGACCACCCATACGTAGAATGTATGCACACATGACTGTAAGTCGCTTTGGATAAAAGTGTCTGCTAAATGGCATATTATATATTATTATTATTATATATTATATATTATTATATTATTATAAGGCGCAGCAGCGCCTCTTCAACCTCAGGAGGCTGAAGAAATTCGGCTTGTCACCACTTTAATAATGGGAATTTGATGGGAAATGATGTAAATATATCACTAGCCACTTTAAACAATGCTACCTTATATAATGTTACTTACCCTACATTATTCATCTCATATGCATACGTATATACTGTACTCTATATCATCGACTGCATCCTTATGTAATACATGTATCACTAGCCACTTTAACTATGCCACTTTGTTTACTTTGTCTACATACTCATCTCATATGTATATACTGTACTCGATACCATCTACTGTATGCTGCCCTGTACCATCACTCATTCATATATCCTTATGTACATATTCTTTATCCCCTTACACTGTGTATAAGACAGTAGTTTTGGAATTGTTAGTTAGATTACTTGTTGGTTATCACTGCATTGTCGGAACTAGAAGCACAAGCATTTCGCTACACTCGCATTAACATCTGCTAACCATGTGTATGTGACAAATACAATTTGATTTGATTTGATTTAAGGGGTGCGTGTTCAGTCTCCTTCTGTACTCCCTGTTCACTTATGACTGCAAGGCCAGGCACGACTCCAACACCATTAAGATTGCTGATGACACAACAGTGGTTGGCCTGACCACCAACAACGATGAAACAGCCGATAGGGAGGAGGCCAGAGACCTGACCGTGTGGTGCCAGAACAGCAACCTCTCCCTTAACGTGATCAAGACAAAAGAGATGATCGTGGACTACAGGAGAAGGAGGACAGAGCACAACCCCATTCTCATCGACGGGGCTGTAGTGGAGCAAGTTGAGAGATTCAAGTTCCTTGGTATCCACATCACCAACAAACTAACATGGTCCAAGCACACAGAGACAGTCGTGATGAGGGCACGACAAAACTTATTCCCCCTCAGGAGACTGAAAAGGTCCTCAGATCCTCAAAAGGTTTTACAGCTGCATCATCAAGAGCATCCTGACTGGTTGCATCAATGCCTGGTATGACCACTGCTCGGCCTCCAAACGCAAGGCACTACAAAAGGTAGTGAGAACGGCCCAGTACATCACCGGGGCTTCCTGCCTTCCTGCCAAGCTTCCTGCCATCCTGGACCTCTATACCAGGCGGTGTCAGAGGAAGGTGGGGGCGCTACTGCACATCTTGTATGAAAAGGCTGACTGGACGGGGTGCTAGTGGAGATGGAGTAGAAGCGTTGCCTCAGATCTCCTTATTGTGAATTTTGAAATCTTAATTTGTTAAATGTTTTATTTCCAGTTTGCCCAAAACAATAACGTTGTTTACTATATTCCCCAGGCACTAACTAGCAGCGGAAAATGTGAAATATGGTCGACGAAAACCAACAGAACATCTAAATGCAAAGTTGACAAAGGCCCAGGCCCAACAAGCAGCAGCTAGCGCCATTTTGAGTACAGATGGCGACAACTCTCCAGATAACCAGCAACAAGATTCTACCCCGGCCATGTGTCAACAAATGAAAGAGGGTATAATAAAAACTTTCAACGATCGTTTTGACAGGCTGAAGCAAAGTTTGAATCTCTCAAGACAGCACAGGCCGAACTGAGGGTCCGCATGGACACAGCCGATGAGGCTCTGTCTGATCATGACACCCGGATCGGAGGCCTGGAAACCACTTGCGCAGAGCTTAAAAAGAAGAATGAGGAGCTCCAAGCCAAGTTTCTCAATTTAGAAGGTAGGGGTCTCAGGCTGAACATCAAACTCGTGGGGATTTTGGAGGACGAAGAGCAAGGGAATCCCACAGAGTTATTGTACAAGCTCATTCCCAAGCTACTGGGCAACACCCCTCGTAATTGACCGTGCACACCGCTATCTACAGGCGAAGCCCTCACCAGGTGCCAAGCCGTGCACACCGCCATCTACAGGCGAAGCCCTCACCAGGTGCCAAGATGTGCACACCGCTATCTACAGGCGAAGCCCTCACCAGTGCACCATAATCGTAAGCATGCATCACTTTCAGGAAAAGGAGTTCATTCTTCAACTTGGACAACAGCAAACTATGGAAAACCAAGTCCAAAAGGTTCTCATCTTCATCCGATTACACCATGGAGGTGATGGAGCAACAGTGGGCATTCCGAGATGTGATTAAAGTCCATGAGAGAGGTGGCTACATCATTTACATTTACATTTAAGTCATTTAGCAGACGCTCTTATCCAGAGCGACTTACATACATGTCCATCACAACGGCAGAACGAGTCTTCACCCAACCAGAAGAGGCTGCAAGCTACGTATCAAAACTACAGCAAAACCCCTGAAAGGGTGAAATGACTCGCCACAAATTTCTGGGATATTGACTGATCAAACAGCGGATTTTATGTTTATTCATGAACGGTAATGTATTCATTTGTTTTCCAACAACCGCAGAGAGGGTTGTTATTAAGTCTGACTGTTAGCCTGCTAGGGTAGTATTGGGTCTGTTCTAGCCATCATGCCCAGCAGGCCTCATTTACGTGAGATGGGGAGGGAGGGAGGGTTTCTCTGGGGGAGCAGTGGGGAGGGAGGGTTTCTCTGGGGGAGCAGTGGGGAGGGAGGGTTTCTCTGGGGGAGTAGTGGGGAGGGAGGGAGGGTTTCTCTGGGGGAGTAGTGGGGAGGGAGGGTTTCTCTGGGGGAGCAGTGGGGGGGAGGGAGGGTTTCTCTGGGGGAGCAGTGGGGAGGGAGGGAGGGTTTCTCTGGGGGAGCAGTGGGGAGGGAGGGAGGGTTTCTCTGGGGGAGCAGTGGGGAGGGAGGGTTTCTCTGGGGGAGCAGTGGGGAGGGAGGGTTTCTCTGGGGGAGCAGTGGGGAGGGAGGGTTTCTCTGGGGGAGTGGTGGGGAGGGAGGGTTTCTCTGGGGGAGTGGTGGGGAGGGAGGGAGGGTTTCTCTGGGGGAGTAGTGGGGAGGGAGGGTTTCTCTGGGGGAGTAGTGGGGAGGGAGGGTTTCTCTGGGGGAGTGGTGGGGAGGGAGGGAGGGTTTCTCTGGGGGAGTAGTGGGGAGGGAGGGTTTCTCTGGGGGAGTGGTGGGGAGGGAGGGTTTCTCTGGGGGAGCAGTGGGGAGGGAGGGTTTCTCTGGGGGAGTAGTGGGGAGGGAGGGTTTCTCTGGGGGAGCAGTGGGGAGGGAGGGTTTCTCTGGGGGAGTAGTGGGGAGGGAGGGTTTCTCTGGGGGAGCAGTGGGGAGGGAGGGTTTCTCTGGGGGAGCAGTGGGGAGGGAGGGTTTCTCTGGGGGAGCAGTGGGGAGGGAGGGTTTCTCTGGGGGAGTAGTGGGGAGGGAGGGTTTCTCTGGGGGAGCAGTGGGGAGGGAGGGTTTCTCTGGGGGAGCAGTGGGGAGGGAGGGAGGGTTTCTCTGGGGGAGTAGTGGGGAGGGAGGGTTTCTCTGGGGAGTAGTGGGGAGGGAGGGTTTCTCTGGGGGAGTAGTGGGGAGGGAGGGTTTCTCTGGGGGAGTAGTGGGGAGGGAGGGTTTCTCTGGGGGAGCAGTGGGGAGGGAGGGTTTCTCTGGGGGAGTAGTGGGGAGGGAGGGTTTCTCTGGGGGAGTAGTGGGGAGGGAGGGTTTCTCTGGGGGAGCAGTGGGGAGGGAGGGTTTCTCTGGGGGAGCAGTGGGGAGGGAGGGTTTCTCTGGGGGAGCAGTGGGGAGGGAGGGTTTCTCTGGGGGAGTAGTGGGGAGGGAGGGTTTCTCTGGGGGAGCAGTGGGGGGAGGGAGGGTTTCTCTGGGGGAGCAGTGGGGAGGGAGGGTTTCTCTGGGGGAGTAGTGGGGAGGGAGGGTTTCTCTGGGGGAGTGGTGGGGAGGGAGGGAGGGAGGGTTTCTCTGGGGGAGCAGTGGGGAGGGAGGGTTTCTCTGGGGGAGTGGTGGGGAGGGAGGGTTTCTCTGGGGAAGTAGTGGGGAGGGAGGGTTTCTCTGGGGGAGTGGTGGGGAGGGAGGGTTTCTCTGGGGGAGTGGTGGGGAGGGAGGGTTTCTCTGGGGGAGTGGTGGGGAGGGAGGGTTTCTCTGGGGGAGTAGTGGGGAGGGAGGGTTTCTCTGGGGGAGCAGTGGGGAGGGAGGGTTTCCCTGGGGAAGTAGTGGGGAGGGAGGGTTTCTCTGGGGAAGTAGTGGGGAGGGAGGGTTTCTCTGGAGAAGTAGTGGGGAGGGAGGGTTTCTCTGGGGAAGTAGTGGGGAGGGAGGGTTTCTCTGGGGGAGTGGTGGGGAGGGAGGGTTTCTCTGGGGGAGTGGTGGGGAGGGAGGGTTTCTCTGGGGGAGTAGTGGGGAGGGAGGGTTTCTCTGGGGGAGCAGTGGGGAGGGAGGGTTTCTCTGGGGAAGTAGTGGGGAGGGAGGGTTTCTCTGGGGAAGTAGTGGGGAGGGAGGGTTTCTCTGGGGAAGTAGTGGGGAGGGAGGGTTTCTCTGGGGGAGTGGTGAAAAATCCCTTTTCAACTCTCGTCCGTGTCTACAGACCCACACGATATATCATAGTATCAGGGAACATGAACTCTTTCCCTGTCACTCTATTGGCCCAGAAATTGATGACTCATATTTGTTTGGTAATGTTTTTGATTTACTCCCAAATCTTAGTACCCCTAATCTAATAATCAAAAGCGGTTTATCTTTATCTTTATCTGTAATCTAATTAAATCCAGGAATATAGAGGACATCTAGAGACTGCAACATCCCACAGGCATCTAGTGGACACCTGGAGACTGCAACATCCCACAGGCATCTAGTGGACATCTAGAGACTGCAACATCCCACAGGCATCTAGTGGACATCTGGAGACTGCAACATCCCACATTAATCTAGAGGACACCTGGAGACTGCAACATCCCACATTAATCTAGAGGACATCTGGAGACTGCAACATCCCACATTAATCTAGAGGACATCTGGAGACTGCAACATCCCACATTAATCTAGAGGACACCTGGAGACTGCAACATCCCACATTAATCTAGAGGACATCTGGAGACTGCAACATCCCACATTAATCTAGAGGACACCTGGAGACTGCAACATCCCACATTAATCTAGAGGACATCTGGAGACTGCAACATCCCACATTAATCTAGAGGACACCTGGAGACTGCAACATCCCACATTAATCTAGAGGACACCTGGAGACTGCAACATCCCACATTAATCTAGAGGACACCTGGAGACTGCAACATCCCACATTAATCTAGAGGACACCTGGAGACTGCAACATCCCACATTAATCTAGAGGACACCTGGAGACTGCAACATCCCACAGGAATCTAGAGGACATCTGGAGACTGCAACATCCCACAGGAATCTAGAGGACATCTGGAGACTGCAACATCCCACATTAATCTAGAGGACATCTGGAGACTGCAACATCCCACAGGAATCTAGAGGACATCTGGAGACTGCAACATCCCACAGGAATCTAGAGGACACCTGGAGACTGACAGGAATCTAGAGGACATCTGGAGACTGCAACATCCCACAGGAATCTAGAGGACATCTGGAGACTGCAACATCCCACATTAATCTAGAGGACATCTGGAGACTGCAACATCCCACAGGAATCTAGAGGACATCTGGAGACTGCAACATCCCACAGGAATCTAGAGGACACCTGGAGACTGCAACATCCCACAGGAATCTAGAGGACATCTGGAGACTGCAACATCCCACAGGAATCTAGAGGACATCTGGAGACTGCAACATCCCACAGGAATCTAGAGGACATCTGGAGACTGCAACATCCCACATTAATCTAGAGGACATCTGGAGACTGCAACATCCCACATTAATCTAGAGGACACCTGGAGACTGCAACATCCCACATTAATCTAGAGGACACCTGGAGACTGCAACATCCCACATTAATCTAGAGGACATCTGGAGACTGCAACATCCCACATTAATCTAGAGGACATCTGGAGACTGCAACATCCCACATTAATCTAGAGGACATCTGGAGACTGCAACATCCCACATTAATCTAGAGGACACCTGGAGACTGCAACATCCCACATTAATCTAGAGGACACCTGGAGACTGCAACATCCCACATTAATCTAGAGGACATCTGGAGACTGCAACATCCCACATTAATCTAGAGGACATCTGGAGACTGCAACATCCCACATTAATCTAGAGGACACCTGGAGACTGCAACATCCCACATTAATCTAGAGGACATCTGGAGACTGCAACATCCCACATTAATCTAGAGGACATCTGGAGACTGCAACATCCCACAGACAAAGACTACTCATTCTACTCTCATGTTCACAAGTCTTATTCTAGAATCAACTACTTCCTAATAGATTCCAAACTGATACCCAATGTGCTTAATTCTTAAAACCATAGCATCTTAACAAGTGACGACAGTCCAAGATTGTCCTTGAATCTTTCTTTACCAAAAACAGAATTACAGTTTTAACCCCTCTTTGCCTACAGACCAAGCATTCATTGACTGCATGACAACCAAGTTGAATGTGTTTCCTCATGACACGGGACAGGTATCTGATACACCACGGGAAACTTTGAAAGTGTTTATGAGAGGTCATTTTATTTCAGTCTGACATTTAATAAAAAGGGACTCACATGTGACTGGATGAGATAGAAAAAATCCTCCCAGCTTTGGAGAAAACATACAGAACTTCACTCTCTCAGATTGACGACAACAATATTTTAAAATTAAAATATGAATACAATTATATTCTTAATTCTCAGGTCCTTCTATTAAAGCTGTGCCAAAAACTATTTCAAGTAAAAAAAAAAAAAAATGTAATCGGAAAAGTTGCTGGCTAAAGGGTGTCCATAAAACCTGGTTGAGGGTGGGTACCTTGCTGACAGACCCTAAAGAGAGAAACTGCTTCAAATAATTTTACTCAGAGGTGTATTCTTCCAAATCCGATGCTTCTAGTTCTGACGTTTCACCTTCTAGTTCTGACGTTTCAGTCTTCTAGTTCTGATGTTTCAGCCTTCTAGTTCTGATGTTTCAGCCTTCTAGTTCTGATGTTTCAGCCTTCTAGTTCTGACGTTTCAGCCTTCTAGTTCTGACGTTTCAGCCTTCTAGTTCTGATGTTTCAGCCTTCTAGTTCTGACGTTTCAGCCTTCTAGTTCTGATGTTTCAGCCTTCTAGTTCTGATGTTTCAGCCTTCTAGTTCTGATGTTTCAGCCTTCTAGTTCTGACGTTTCAGCCTTCTAGTTCTGATGTTTCAGCCTTCTAGTTCTGATGTTTCAGCCTTCTAGTTCTGATGTTTCAGCCTTCTAGTTCTGATGTTTCAGCCTTCTAGTTCTGATGTTTCAGCCTTCTAGTTCTGATGTTTCAGCCTTCTAGTTTCTGATGTTTCAGCCTTCTAGTTCTGATGTTTCAGCCTTCTAGTTCTGATGTTTCAGCCTTCTAGTTCTGATGTTTCAGCCTTCTAGTTCTGATGTTTCAGCCTTCTAGTTCTGATGTTTCAGCCTTCTAGTTCTGATGTTTCAGCCTTCTAGTTCTGACGTTTCAGCCTTCTAGTTCTGACGTTTCAGCCTTCTAGTTCTGACGTTTCAGCCTTCTAGTTCTGACGTTTCAGCCTTCTAGTTCTGATGTTTCAGCCTTCTAGTTCTGATGTTTCAGCCTTCTAGTTCTGATGTTTCAGCCTTCTTTGATTCCATCAGCCTGCCAAAACTTTATGATAGCACCCAAAAAATTATAGAAAAATAAAATATCACATTTACACAAGTATTCAGACCCTTATACTCTCCAATTGCACTGTATTTGTAGAGGAATGCAACTGTTTTTCTGTGTGATTTGTATGTTTTATTTGTGTGTTTTAATGTGTGTGTATATATATATATATATACAGTATCAGTTTTAGAACACCTACTCATTCAAGGGTTTCTCTTCATTCTTACTATTTTCTACATTGTAGAATAATAGTGAAGACATCAACACTATGAAATAACACATATGGAATCATGTAGTAACCATAAAATAAAATATATTTTATATTTGAGATTCTTCAAAGTAGCCACCCTTTGCTTTCATGACAGCTTTGCACACTCTTGGCATTCTCTCAACCAGCTTCATGAGGTAGTCACCTGCGTTCATCCACCTCTGGCCTGCTCGCCTCCCTACCACTGAGGAAGTACAGCTCCCGCTCAGCCCAGTCAAAACTGTTCGCTGCCCTGGCCCCCCAATGGTGGAACAAACTCCCTCACGACGCCAGGACAGCGGAGTCAATCACCACCTTCCGGAGACACCTGAAACCCCACCTCTTTAAGGAATACCTAGGATAGGTTAAGTAATCCCTCTCACCCCACCCCCTAAGTTTTAGATGCACTATTGCATTGTCCCACTGGATGTCATAAGGTGAATGGTGTGCCTTGTTAAACTTAAATGTAAATGTAAATTTGTGGAATTTTTTTCCTTATTAACACGTTTGAGCCAATCAGTTGTGTTGAGACAAGGTAGGGCTGGTATACAGAAGACAGCCCTATTTGGTAAAATACCCAAGTCCATATTATGGCAAGAACAGCTCAAATAAGCAAAGAGAAACGACAGTCCATCATTACTTTAAGACATGAAGGTCAGTCAATATGGAACATTTCAAGAACTTTGAAAGTTTCTTCAAGTGCAGTCGCAAAAACCATCAGGCACTATGATGAAACTGGCTCTCATGAGGACCACCACAGGAAAGGAAGACCCAGAGTTACCTCTGCTGCAGAGGATAAGTTCATTAGAGTTACCAGCCTCAGAAATTGCAGCCCAAATAAATGCGTCACAGAGTTCAAGTAACAGACACACCTCAACATCAGCTGTTCAAAGGAGACTGCGTGAATCAGGCCGTCGTGGTCGAATTGCTGCAAAGAAACCACTACTAAAGGACACCAATAAAAAGAAGAGACTTGCTTGGGCCAAGAAACACGAGTAATCTACATTAGACCAGTGGAAATTTGTCCTTTCGTCTGGAGGAGGAAGTGTGATGGTGTGGGAGGGCTTTGCTGGTGACACTGTCAGTGATTCATTTACAATTCGAGGCACACTTAACCAGCATGGCTACCACAGCATTCTGCAGCGATACGCCATCCCATCTGGGGTGCTCTTAACCAGCATGGCTACCACAGCATTCTGCAGCGATACACCGTCCCATCTGGGGTGCTCTTAACCAGCATGGCTACTACAGCATTCTGCAGCGATACGCCATC
The DNA here is from genome assembly GCF_021184085.1 of Oncorhynchus gorbuscha. Lineage (NCBI taxonomy): Eukaryota > Metazoa > Chordata > Actinopteri > Salmoniformes > Salmonidae > Oncorhynchus > Oncorhynchus gorbuscha. The sequence goes on from NC_060192.1 coordinate 45,397,419, forward strand.
CCATCTGCGGTGCACTTAGTGGATTATCATTTGTTTTTCAACAAGACATTGACCTAAAACACACCTCTAGGCTGTGTAAGAGCTATCTGACCAAGAAAGAGAATGATGGAGTGCTGCATCAGATGAGCTGGCCTCCACAATCACCTGACCTCAACCCAATTGAGATGGTTTGGGATGAGTTGGACCGCAGAGTGAAGGAAAAGCAGCCAACAAGTGCTCAGCATATGTGGGAACTCCTTCAGCTCTGTTGGAAAAGCATTCCTCATGAAGCTGGTTGAGAGAATGCCAAGAGTGTGCAAAGCTGTCATCAAGGCAAAGTGTGGCTACTTTGAAGAATCTAAAATATTAAATATATTTTGATTTCTTTAACACTTTTTTGGTTACTACATGGTTCCATATGTGTTATTTCATCGTTTTGATGTCTTCACTATTATTCAACAATGTAGAAAATAAAGAAAAACCCTGGAATGACCAGATCTGTGTGTGTATATATATATATATATATTATGTTGCTTTTTTGTGTAATTTTTCGATTTCAGTTTACAAATCTGAACATATCTTTATTACTCAAATATTCTACAGGAGGGGAGGGGCTAAAGGGCAGGGGACTTCCTGTGACATCATGGAATGTCATAGTCCTAGAACGTCATGCTCCCAGCTGGCTGCGGTGTGTGTGTGACCTTTCTCCATTCTTTGAGTGTCTGTAGGTCACACAAACATCTCCTTCTTCCCATGTGTCGGAGGCCTGTGAGTGTGTGTGGAGCTGGGCATGGAAGAGTGTGTGTGTCCAAGGTGATTCTGGCAGCCCGGGCCAGGTAGCGGTGTGTGTAAGTGTGTGTGTGTATCGGGGTCGTCCAGGTGTGTGTGTGTATCGGGGTCGTCCAGGTGTGTGTGTGTATCGGGGTCGTCCAGGTGTGTGTCAGGCGTCCCTGCAGGGCTGAGCAGGGTATCGTAGTCGAAGCCTCTTAACGGCTGCAGAGACAGGGTCAGTCCTCTTCGGGCCTTGGCCGGCCGGTCAGGACGCTCCCGCAGTGCCAAGATGACCTCCACAGGTCGTCGCTGTAGTAACGCCAGGTCAAAGGTTGCGCCGTGGAAAAAGGTCTGCCGTTTGAAACGATCCAGGGTCCGCAGCCGCCGCGTCGGTGTCTTACACAGCAGCTGTCAATCAATCAATCAATCAATCAATCAATCAATCAATCACATCTATTTCTAAAGCCCTTTTAACCACAATGTGTGTGTATGTGTCATAGACTTAGATAGACAACTCTAGTGTCCCATTAGATAGACTACTCTAGTGTCCCATTAGATAGACTACTCTAGTGTCCCATTAGATAGACTACTCTAGTGTCCCATTAGATAGACTACTCTAGTGTCCCATTAGATAGACTACTCTAGTGTCCCATTAGATAGACTACTCTAGTGTCCCATTAGATAGACTACTCTAGTGTCCCATTAGATAGACTACTCTAGTGTCCCATTAGATAGACTACTCTAGTGTCCCATTAGATAGACTACTCTAGTGTCCCATTAGATAGACTACTCTAGTGTCCCATTAGATAGACTACTCTAGTGTCCCATTAGATAGACTACTCTAGTGTCCCATTAGATAGACTACTCTAGTGTCCCATTAGATAGACTACTCTAGTGTCCCATTAGATAGACTACTCTAGTGTCCCATTTGAGAATGGGCAGCACCATTGAGGAATTGTACTATTTTGAAGTAATCAGCTGGTCGGGACTTCCTATGGGTTAAGGTTGGATCACATGATTCCATCAGGGCAAGAGGAGGGATCAGCCAATGAGGTGGCAGTATGCAGCCCTTCAGTTGGTCTACCAACTCATAGAAGTACCAGTAGAAGAAGTGACTACTTCATAATGGAGAGGGTCTCCATGGTGATGGTATTAACATAATGGAGATGGTCTCCATGGTGACGGTAAAGAGATAATGGGACAGATAGAAAGATGATAAATGTAACTCAGTATATGGTGTGTGTGTGTGTGTGTGTGTGTGTGTGTGTGTGTGTGTGTGTGTGTGTGTGTGTGTGTGTGTGTGTGTGTGTGTGTGTGTGTGTGTGTGTGTGTGTGTGTGTGTGTGTGTGTGTGTGTGTGTGTGTGTGTGTGTGTGTGTGCGTGTGCGTGTATACCTCAGTGATAAGTAGAGCCAGTGGAGGGCTGAAGCTGAGGGGGATGTCGTAGGGGAAACACCTCACTCTCCTCAACATACTGTAGTGGTCTGGTTCAGGCAGGACTGGGAACTGGACGGTGGGAGAGAGAAAGAGGGGAGAGAGAGAGGGAAGAAGGGGACAGGGGAGAGAGAGAGAGAGAGAGGGAGAGAGAGAGGGGAGAGAGAGAGGGGAGGAGGGGACAGGGGGAGAGAGAGAGAGGGGAGAAGGGGACAGGGGAGAGAGAGAGAGGGGAGAGAGAGAGGGGAGAAGGGGACAGGGGAGAGAGAGAGGGAGAGAGAGAGGGGAGAGAGAGAGGGGAGGAGGGGACAGGGGAGAGAGAGAGAGAGGGGAGAAGAGGACAGGGGGAGAGAGAGAGAGGGAGAGAGAGAGGGGAGAGAGAGGGGAGAAGGGGACAGGGGAGAGAGAGAGGGGAGAAGAGGACAGGGGAGAGAGAAAGAGAGGGAGAGAAAAAGAGGGGAGAGAGAGAGAGGATATGTACATACACTACCGTTAAAAAGTTTTGGGTCACTTAGAAATATCCTTGTTTTTTAAGGAAAAGCAAATGTTTTGTCCATTAAAATAACATCAATTTGGTCAGAAATAAGTGTACACATTGTTAATGTTGTAAATGACTATTGTAGCTGGAAACAGCTGATTTTTAATGGAATATCTACATAGGCGTACAGAGGCCCATTATCAGCAACCATCACTCCTGTGTTCCAATGGCACATTGTGTTAACTAATCCAAGTTTATAATTTTAAAAGGCTAATTGATCATTAGAAAACCCTTTTGCAATTATGTTAGCACAACTGAAAACTGTTATGATTAAAGAAGCAAGAAAACTGGCCTTCTTTAGACTAGTTGAGTATCTGGAGCATCAGCATTTGTGGGTTCGATTACAGGCTCAAAATGACCAGAAACAAAGAACTTTCTTCTGAAACTTGTCAGTCTACTCTTGTTCTGAGAAATGAAGGCTGTTCCATGCAAGAAATTGCCAAGAAACTTAGGATCTCGTACAATACTGTGTACTACTCCCTTCACAGCGCAAACTGGCTCTAACCAGAGTAGAAAGAGGAGTGGGAGGCCCCGGTGCACAACTGAGCAAGAGGACAAGTACATTAGAGTGTCTAGTTTGAGAAACAGATGCCTCACAAGTCCTCAACTGGCAGCTTAATTAAATAGTACCCGTAAAACACCGGTCTCAACGTCAACAGTGTAGAGGCGACTCCGGGATGCTGACCTCCTAGGCAGAGTACCTTCTAGGTTTTCCGTACATTGTAAAGAATGGAAAGAAAAAGCCATATCTCAGACTGGCCAATCAAAAGAAAATATTAAGATGGGCAAAAGAACACAGACACTGGACAGTGGAACTCTGCCTAGAAGGCCAGCATCCCGGATGCTGTTTGAAAATGCTGTTTGAAAAAACTCCCTGACAATATAAATAATATAATACTATATATAAAACATAGTGAACGGTATTGTATGTGTATAGACAGTGGGGAGAACAAGTATTTGACACACTGACGATTTTGCAGGTTTTCCTACTTACAAAGCATGTCGAGGTCTGTAATGTTTTATCATAGGTACACTTCAAATGTGAGAGATGGAATCTAAAACCAAAATCCAGACAATCATATTGTATGATTTTTTAATTTTTAAATTTTTTTACCCATTTTTCTCCCCAATTTCATGGTATCCAATTGTTTTAGTAGCTACTATCTTGTCTCCTCGCTACAACTCCCGTACAGGCTCGGGAGAGACGAAGGTTGAAAGTCATGCGTCCTCCGATACACAACCCAACCAAGCCGCACTGCTTCTTAACACAGTGCGCATCCAACCCGGAAGCCAGCCGCACCAATGTGTCGGAGGAAACACTGTCACCTGGCAACCTTGGTTAGCGCGCACTGCGCCCGGCCCGCCACAGGAGTCGCTGGTGCGTGATGAGACAAGGACATCCCTACCGGCCAAGCCCTCAATCAGAAGCTTCTAAAGCCATTACATCATTTTCTGGAATTTTCCAAGCTGTTTAAAGGCACAGTCAACTTAGTGTATGTAAACTTCTGGCCCACTGGAATTGTAATACAGTGAATTATAAGTGAAATAATCGGTCTGTAAACAACTGTTGGTAAAATATAAAATATATAATATATAAAATATATTAAAAAAGATATAGAGAGAGATAGAGAGAGATAGATATAGAGAGAGATAGATATAGAGAGAGAGATATATAGAGAGAGATAGAGAAAGATAGATATAGAGAGAGATAGATATAGAGAGAGAGATATATATAGAGAGAGAGATATATAGAGAGAGATAGAGAGAGATAGATATATAGAGAGATAGATAGAGAG
>NC_060192.1:45414435-45431935 GCF_021184085.1 Oncorhynchus gorbuscha
AACTTCAGGGGCTGGAGAAACACACACACACACACACACACACACACACACACACACACACACACACACACACACACACACACACACACACACACACACACACACACACACACACACACACACACACACACACACACACACAGCAGAGCATGTCTGTCACACACTGTATTTTTCACCGTGTGTGTGTGTGTGTGTGTACGTGCGTGCGTGCGTGTGTGTAGACTGTGTATCAAATCAAATTGTAATGGTCACATACATATTTTTTGCAGATGTGTAGTGAAATGCTTGTGTTCTCTAAAAGTTCAGTTTCACAACAATACACACAACTCTAAAGTACGGGAATAGAATTAAGAAATTATTAAATAGGTTGATTAATGTCTGAGTGTCTAAAATAATAGAATACAGTATATATACAGGAGATCTGTAAAACAGTGCGTAAACATGATTAAAGAGACTAGTGGTCCATTATTAACGTGAAGATAAAAACACAACGCAGAGGACGAGAGGACTAGAATTAACGATCAATAGGGAATTGTCAACGTAAATAGTTGGTCTTCGGATCAACATCTGTTTAGAATCTGTGGAATGGCAGGCCTGAACTCAGAGCTGCGTGTGCCACGTTTTCATTGGTCTGTACATTGAGTCTGGAGCAGGATACTTGTTATTTAGCCATTGGCCCAGTTGTACTGCAAGAAATTCTGATTGGTCAACCCCGGACTAGGGTGGGGGGTTATAAATGGCATACTGTTCCTTTGTTCTGTGGAGAAAAGCTGAGAACAGGGGAGACTGAACATCATTTTTGGAGCTTGCCTTGGTCGTATTCTCGCGGGGCAGAGATCTCAGAGATCAACTGGTAAACTCTGATTTACTCAAAGATATTCCTGAACAACGTCTATTTGCGCCCCTACTGGACGGAATCTACAAGTGTAATGGCTGTGCTCAATGCAATGGCACTTATAAATGTAGATCCTTCAAACACCCACAAACAGGGAAACAGATCCCAATCAAAGGTGTTATTACGTGCTCCACTAAGGCAGTTATTTATCTTGTAACTTGTCCTTGTGGCAAAAATTATGTGGGTAAAACAAAGCGCGAATTAAAATTACAAATCTCGGAGCATCATAGCACCATTAGGTGCAAAAACTCGACTTACACTATATAAACGAGTCATCCCGCAGTGTTTGTGATTATACCCTGATGAAGACAGCTTGGCTGTCGAAACGTTGGACATTACATTTTTGCATCTCGGCTCTCCTTTATGTTCTAGTTGTGTACTCCGCTAGCCAGAACCTCGCCTAAATAGGTGTGCGTTTATTTTTCTTCTACAGAGACTGAACATCTGAACATTTACCTCCCAGCATCTATGATTTGTCATTCTCAAATAAACCTATTTTTCTCCCCTGATTTGCTTTGGAGTTTGTATAGGGCAGCAGACTCTTATGTATTTTCTTTTTTATTTCACCTTTATTTAACCAGGTAGGCTAGTTGAGAACACCTTTATTTAACCAGGTAGGCAAGTTGAGAACACCTTTATTTAACCAGGTAGGCAAGTTGAGAACACCTTTATTTAACCAGGTAGGCAAGTTGAGAACACCTTTATTTAACCAGGTAGGCAAGTTGAGAACACCTTTATTTAACCAGGTAGGCCAGTTGAGAACACCTTTATTTAACCAGGTAGGCAAGTTGAGAACACCTTTATTTAACCAGGTAGGCCAGTTGAGAACACCTTTATTTAACCAGGTAGGCAAGTTGAGAACACCTTTATTTAACCAGGTAGTTGGACCTTTATTTAACCAGAACACCTTTATTTAACCAGGTAGGCCAGTTGAGAACACCTTTATTTAACCAGGTAGGCCAGTTGAGAACAAGTTCTCATTTAACCAACTGAACACCTTTATTTAACCTGGCCAAGATAAAGCAAAGCAGTTCGACAGATACAACGACACAGAGTTACACATGGAGTAAAACAAACATACAGTCAATAATACAGTAGAAACAAGTCTATATACGATGTGAGCAAATGAGGTGAGAAGGGAGGTAAAGGCAAAAAAGGCCATGGTGGCAAAGTAAATAAAATATAGCAAGTAAAACACTGGAATGGTAGATTTGCAATGGAAGAATGTGCAAAGTAGAAATAAAAATAATGGGGTGCAAAGGAGCAAAATTAATTAATTAATTAAATACAGTTGGGAAAGAGGTAGTTGTTTGGGCTAAATTATAGGTGGGCTATGTACAGGTGCAGTAATCTGTAAGATGCTCTGACAGTTGGTGCTTAAAGCTATGGAGGGAGATAAGTGTTTCCAGTTTCAGAGATTTTTGTAGTTCGTTCCAGTCATTGGCAGCAGAGAACTGGAAGGAGAGGCGGCCAAAGAAAGAATTGGTTTTGGGGGTGACTAGAGAGATATGCCTGCTGGAGCGTGTGCTACAGGTGGGAGATGCTATGGTGACCAGCGAGCTGAGATAAGGGGGGACTTTACCGTGCAGGGTTGACAACTCTATGGTGCAGGGTTGAGTAACCGATTACTCAATGTGTGTGTGTGTGTGTGTGTGTGTGTGTGTGTGTGTGTGTGTGTGTGTGTGTGTGTGTGTGTGTGTGTGTGTGTGTGTGTGCGTGCGTGCGTGCGTGCGTGCGTGCGTGCGTGCGTGCGTGCGTGCGTGCGTGCGTGCGTGCGTGAGTGTGTGTGCTCACCCATGTACTGGATGGTCCCACAGATAGTGAAGGCTCTTCCTCCTCTCTCCAGACGACGAGACAAACCAAAGTCAGCCAGACGGAGGTGGCCTAGAATAAACCATGTTATCATTGTTATCATTACTGGAATAAACCATTACATTATAAACCATTACTACTGTTATCATTACTAGAATAAACCATTACTACTGCTATCATTACTGGAATAAACCATGATTACTGCTATCATTACTGGAATAAACCATTACTACTGCTATCATTACTGGAATAAACCATTACATTATAAACCATAAACCATTACTACTGCTATCATTACTGGAATAAACCATGATTACTGTTATCATTACTGGAATAAACCATTACTACTGCTATCATTACTGGAATAAACCATTACATTATAAACCATAAACCATTACTACTGCTATCATTACTGGAATAAACCATTACATTATAAACCATAAACCATTATTACTGTTATCATTACTGGAATAAACCATTACTACTGCTATCATTACTGGAATAAACCATTACTACTGCTATCATTACTGGAATAAACCATTACTACTGCTATCATTACTGGAATAAACCATTACATTATAAACCATAAACCATTACTACTGCTATCATTACTGGAATAAACCATTACATTATAAACCATAAACCATTACTACTGCTATCATTACTGGAATAAACCATGATTACTGTTATCATTACTGGAATAAACCATTACTACTGCTATCATTACTGGAATAAACCATTACTACTGCTATCATTACTGGAATAAACCATTACATTATAAACCATAAACCATTACTACTGTTATCATTACTAGAATAAACCATTACTACTGCTATCATTACTGGAATAAACCATTACATTATAAACCATAAACCATTACTACTGCTATCATTACTGGAATAAACCATTACATTATAAACCATAAACCATTACTACTGTTATCATTACTGGAATAAACCATTACATTATAAACCATAAACCATTACTACTGTTATCATTACTGGAATAAACCATTACATTATAAACCATAAACCATTACTACTGTTATCATTACTGGAATAAACCATTACTACTGCTATCATTACTGGAATAAACCATTACATTATAAACCATAAACCATTACTACTGTTATCATTACTAGAATAAACCATTACATTATAAACCATAAACCATTATTACTGTTATCATTACTGGAATAAACCATTACTACTGTTATCATTACTGGAATAAACCATTACATTATAAACCATAAACCATTACTACTGTTATCATTACTAGAATAAACCATTACTACTGCTATCATTACTGGAATAAACCATTACATTATAAACCATAAACCATTATTACTGTTATCATTACTGGAATAAACCATTACTACTGCTATCATTACTGGAATAAACCATTACATTATAAACCATAAACCATGATTACTGTTATCATTACTGGAATAAACCATTACTACTGGAATAATTACTAGAATAAACCATTACTACTGCTATCATTACTGGAATAAACCATTACTACTGCTATCATTACTGGAATAAACCATTACATTATAAACCATAAACCATTACTACTGCTACTGTTATCATTACTGGAATAAACCATTACATTATAAACCATAAACCATTATTACTGTTATCATTACTGGAATAAACCATTACTACTGCTATCATTACTGGAATAAACCATTACATTATAAACCATAAACCATTATTACTGTTATCATTACTGGAATAAACCATTACTACTGCTACTGTTATCATTACTGGAATAAACTATTTTTATTATCATTATGATTGTCACTATCACTACAGTTATACATGCCTACTGCTCTACACAGGAACATCTCTCTATTTGCCTTCCTCTGTTCCATACTGCGTAGCTACTATTCACCACAGGGACATGGAATCACAGCATTACAATGTGATCTCTTCTGTGTGGTGACTGACAGCTGTGCTCCAGAACTTTGTGTTCTACAATTTGTTCTAATGTAGAATGTTTTGTCGGTTGTAGTCTTGTGTTGCCATACCTCAAAAATCACATCGTTATCCCGCCTCGCTTGGAGGTCTGGAGAATTTTGTATTAGCAGAAACGGTTCGATTGGATGTTACATTTCAAGAACACTCCCACCACACGCCCGTAGAAGCGGTTCGATTGGATGTTACATTTCAAGAACACTCCCACCACACGCCCGCAGAAGCGGTTCGATTGGATGTTACATTTCAAGAACACTCCCACCACACGCCCGTAGAAGCAGTTTTCAAAGCATGACTTTCAACCTTCGTCTCTCTCGAGCCCGTACGGGAGTTGTAGCGATGAGACAAGATAGTAGCTACTAACAATTGGATACCACGAAGCATAGTGGTGGCTGCTTTGTTATGGGTATGCTTTGGCGGCAGGTAGCCAGTAGACGAAAGGTTGCTGGATTGAATCCCTGAGCTGACAAGGTCAAAATCGGTAGGCCGTCATTGTAAATAAGAATCTGTTCTTAACTGACTTGCCTCGTTAAATAAAGGTGAAATAAATCAGTGATCAACGAGTTGTGCCGTTAGCTATTCTCCTTCGACCTCTCTCATCAACGGGCTGTTTTCACCCACAGGACTGCTGCTGGCCGGATGTTTGTCGTGCCGTTCTCGGTAAATCTGTCCTGCGTGAAAAGCCAAGACGGCCGTTTCTGAGATACTGGAACCGGTATGCCCGGCACACCGACGATCGTACCACCCTCAGTCTCTTAGGTCACTAGTTTTGTCCATTCTAACTTTCAACTGAACAGTAACTGAATGCCTTGATGCCTGTCTGCCTGCTTTATATAGCAAGACACGTGACTCACTGTCTGTAGGAGGGAACCATTTTCCTAAATGTGATGGTGTACCTAATAAACTGTCCACTGAGTGTTTGTTCTCAATTTAAAATGATACCAGTACACAACGTATGAGGTAAACCATACACCAGATTTATGTACATGCCTTTTAAGAGCTGACATATTATAGCAGATTAGGCCTTCACTCCTGGATGGTAAGACTCAATGGAGAATCTCTCTCTGACAGACACACACAGACACACACACACACACACACACACACACACACACACACACACACACACACACACACACACACACACACACACACACACACACACACACACACACACACAGACATACACACACACAGACACACACACACACACACACACAGACATACATACATACACACACAGACACACACACACACACACACACAGACATACATACATACACACACAGACACACACACACAGACATACATACATACACACACACACACACACACACACACACACACAACACACACACACACAGACATACATACATACATACATACATACACACACAGACACAGACACACATAGACACAGACAGACACACAGATACACAGATACACAGATACACACACACACACACACACAGACACACACACACACGCACACACAGACACACACAGACACACACAGACACACACAGCGTGAGTTTACCTTGATCTGTGAGCAGAATGTTCTCCATCTACAGTAGAACACACAGTGGTCACATGTTTATATGTTGCTATGGTTACATCACATCCAAACACATATAGATGTCAAACTGTAGGGGAGATGTTTTTATATTATGTACATGACAGATATGAACTAATAGATGTATCATTAGTAAAAGATGTAAACATGTAATGTATGAATGGGTCGCTGGTGTCTGAGTAAAAAAAGTAAACAAACGTTATTTATATATTCTTTCACATTTAAAACACTAATTTCTTAAGTATGATCTTAAACCAGAAAGTGTGTAAAAATTATAATTAATTTACATGAGACAACCTGGTTCTCTTTGGGCCCCGAGGCAAATCCAGTTGAGGACCACTGAAGTACAGTGTATATTATATTATATACACTGAACAAAAATATAAATGAAACATGCAACAATTTTACTGTTACTACAGTTCATATTAGGAAATCAGTCAATTTAAATAAATGAATGAGGCCCTAATCTATGGATTTCACATGACTGGGCAGGGGCCCAGCCCCTGGGAGACAGGCCCAGACAATCAGAATGAGTTTTTCCCCATAAAAGGGCTTTTTTACAGACAGAAATATTCCTCAATTTCATGCTGGCTGGTTTCAGACAATCACAAAAGCTGAAGAAGCTGGATGTGGAGGTCCTGGGCTGGCATGGTTATACGTGGTCTACGGTTGTGAGGCCGGTTGGACGTACTGCCAAATTCTCTAAAACGATGTTCGAGGCGGCTTATGGCAGAAAACAGCTCTGGTGGACATTCCTACAGTCAGCATGCCAATTGTAATCTCCCGCAAAACTTGAGACATCTGTGGCATTGTGTGACTAAACTGCACATTTTAGAGTGGCATTTTATTGTCCCCAGCACAAGGTGCACCTGTGTAATGATCATGCCGTTTAATCAGCTTTTTCATATGCGACACCTGTCAGGTAGATGGATTATCTTGGCAAAGGAGAAAATGCTCATTAACAGGGATGTTAAAAAGGAATATGAGCACAAACATTTTGAGAAAACTTTTTTTCGTGTGAGTCTGGAAACATTCTGGCGCGTTTCTATTTTTGTTCAGTTGGATGGCGAACGGAACAGCTCTGATGTCATGTCCTTTCTAGCTCTTACCTTCACATCTCTGTGGATGATCCCAACGTCATGGAGGAACCCTGGGGAGACAAACAACATAAATCAGCATCTGTCTAGTGTGTGTGTGTGTGTGTGTGTGTGTGTGTGTGTGTGTGTGTGTGTGTGTGTGTGTGTGTGTGTGTGTGTGTGTGTGTGTGTGTGTGTGTGTGTGTGTGTGTGTGTGTGTGTGTGTGTGTGTGTGTGTGTGTGTGTGTGTGTGTGTGTGTGTGTGTGTGTGTGTGTGTACTCACCGAGAGCGCAGCCTAACTCTGCAGCAAACACCCTGACAGCGTCCTCGCTGAACTGGCCAATCATCACCCAGTATGTATACAAGTCCCCGGTACTGCAGTAGTCACACACTAGAGAGACACACACAGTATGAGAGAGCATCAACATGATGAAACAGTGGGGGGTTGGGAGAGGGGGAGGATCACATTCTGACTCAGAGGGGGAGGAAGGGGTGAGAAGAGGGGGAGAGGAGGGAGGATCACATTCTGACTCAGAGGGGGAGGAAGGGGTGAGAAGAGGGGGAGAGGAGGGAGGATCACATTCTGACTCAGAGGGGGAGGAAGGGGTGAGAAGAGGGGGAGAGGGGGAGGATCACATTCTGACTCAGAGGGGGAGGAAGGGGTGAGAAGAGGGGGAGAGGAGGGAGGATCACATTCTGACTCAGAGGGGGAGGAAGGGGTGAGAAGAGGGGGAGAGGAGGGAGGATCACATTCTGACTCAGAGGGGGAGGAAGGGGTGAGAAGAGGGGGAGAGGAGGGAGGATCACATTCTGACTCAGAGGGGGAGGAAGGGGTGAGAAGAGGGGGAGAGGAGGGAGGATCACATTCTGACTCAGAGGGGGAGGAAGGGGTGAGAAGAGGGGGAGAGGAGGGAGGATCACATTCTGACTCAGAGGGGGAGGAAGGGGTGAGAAGAGGGGGAGAGGAGGGAGGATCACATTCTGACTCAGAGGGGGAGGAAGGGGTGAGAAGAGGGGAGAGGAGGGAGGATCACATTCTGACTCAGAGGGGGAGGAAGGGGTGAGAAGAGGGGGAGAGGAGGGAGGATCACATTCTGACTCAGAGGGGGAGGAAGGGGTGAGAAGAGGGGGAGAGGAGGGAGGATCACATTCTGACTCAGAGGGGGAGGAAGGGGTGAGAAGAGGGGGAGAGGAGGGAGGATCACATTCTGACTCAGAGGGGGGGAGGAAGGGGTGAGAAGAGGGGGAGAGGAGGGAGGATCACATTCTGACTCAGAGGGGGAGGAAGGGGTGAGAAGAGGGGGAGAGGAGGGAGGATCACATTCTGACTCAGAGGGGGAGGAAGGGGTGAGAAGAGGGGGAGAGGAGGGAGGATCACATTCTGACTCAGAGGGGGGAGGAAGGGGTGAGAAGAGGGGGAGAGGAGGGAGGATCACATTCTGACTCAGAGGGGGAGGAAGGGGTGAGAAGAGGGGGAGAGGAGGGAGGATCACATTCTGACTCAGAGGGGGAGGAAGGGGTGAGGAGAGGGGGAGAGGAGGGAGGATCACATTCTGACTCAGAGGGGGAGGAAGGGGTGAGAAGAGGGGGAGAGGAGGGAGGATCACATTCTGACTCAGAGGGGGAGGAAGGGGTGAGAAGAGGGGGAGAGGAGGGAGGATCACATTCTGACTCAGAGGGGGAGGAAGGGGTGAGAAGAGGGGGAGAGGAGGGAGGATCACATTCTGACTCAGAGGGGGGAGGAAGGGGTGAGAAGAGGGGGAGAGGAGGGAGGATCACATTCTGACTCAGAGGGGGAGGAAGGGGTGAGAGAGGGGGAGAGGAGGGAGGATCACATTCTGACTCAGAGGGGGAGGAAGGGGTGAGAAGAGGGGGAGAGGAGGGAGGATCACATTCTGACTCAGAGGGGGAGGAAGGGGTGAGGAGAGGGGGAGAGGAGGGAGGATCACATTCTGACTCAGAGGGGGAGGAAGGGGTGAGAAGAGGGGGAGAGGAGGGAGGATCACATTCTGACTCAGAGGGGGAGGAAGGGGTGAGAAGAGGGGGAGAGGAGGGAGGATCACATTCTGACTCAGAGGGGGGAGGAAGGGGTGAGGAGAGGGGGAGAGGGGGAAAGAGGAGTGATGGAGTCAGAATGGGGGCAAATAGCACTCCATAGGGCTCTGGTCTATAGTAGTGCACTTTATAGGGCTCTGGTCTATAGTAGTCCACTCCATAGGGCTCTGGTCTATAGTAGTGCACTCTATAGGGCTCTGGTCTATAGTAGTGCACTCCATAGGGCTCTGGTCTATAGTAGTGCACTCTATAGTGCTCTGGTCTATAGTAGTCCACTTTATAGGGCTCTGGTCTATAGTAGTGCACTCTATAGGGCTCTGGTCTATAGTAGTCCACTTTATAGGGCTCTGGTCTATAGTAGTGCACTCTATAGGGCTCTGGTCTATAGTAGTCCACTTTATAGGGCTCTGGTCTATAGTAGTGCACTCTATAGGGCTCTGGTCTATAGTAGTCCACTCCATATGGCTCTGGTCTATAGTAGTCCACTCCATAGGGCTCTGGTCTATAGTAGTGCACTCTATAGGGCTCTGGTCTATAGTAGTCCACCCTATAGGGCTCTGGTCTATAGTAGTCCACTCCATAGGGCTCTGGTCTATAGTAGTGCACTTTATAGGGCTCTGGTCTATAGTAGTGCACTTTATAGGGCTCTGGTCTATAGTAGTGCACTCCATAGGGCTCTGGTCTATAGTAGTCCACTCCATAGGGCTCTGGTCTATAGTAGTCCACTTTATAGGGCTCTGGTCTATAGTAGTCCACTCTATAGGGCTCTGGTCTATAGTAGTGCACTTTATAGGGCTCTGGTCTATAGTAGTGCACTCCATAGGGCTCTGGTCTATAGTAGTGCACTTTATAGGGCTCTGGTCTATAGTAGTGCACTCCATAGGGCTCTGGTCTATAGTAGTGCACTTTATAGGGCTCTGGTCTATAGTAGTGCACTTTATAGGGCTCTGGTCTATAGTAGTGCACTCCATAGGGCTCTGGTCTATAGTAGTGCACTTTATAGGGCTCTGGTCTATAGTAGTCCACTCCATAGGGCTCTGGTCTATAGTAGTGCACTCTATAGGGCTCTGGTCTATAGTAGTGCACTTTATAGGGCTCTGGTCTATAGTAGTGCACTTTATAGGGCTCTGGTCTATAGTAGTGCACTTTATAGGGCTCTGGTCTATAGTAGTGCACTTTATAGGGCTCTGGTCTATAGTAGTGCACTTTATAGGGCTCTGGTCTATAGTAGTGCACTTTATAGGGCTCTGGTCTATAGTAGTGCACTTTATAGGGCTCTGGTCTATAGTAGTCCACTCTATAGGGCTCTGGTCTATAGTAGTGCACTTTATAGGGCTCTGGTCTATAGTAGTGCACTCTATAGGGCTCTGGTCTATAGTAGTCCACTTTATAGGGCTCTGGTCTATAGTAGTGCACTCTATAGGGCTCTGGTCTATAGTAGTCCACTTTATAGGGCTCTGGTCTATAGTAGTGCACTCTATAGGGCTCTGGTCTATAGTAGTCCACTCCATATGGCTCTGGTCTATAGTAGTCCACTCCATAGGGCTCTGGTCTATAGTAGTGCACTCTATAGGGCTCTGGTCTATAGTAGTCCACTCTATAGGGCTCTGGTCTATAGTAGTCCACTCCATAGGGCTCTGGTCTATAGTAGTGCACTTTATAGGGCTCTGGTCTATAGTAGTGCACTTTATAGGGCTCTGGTCTATAGTAGTGCACTCCATAGGGCTCTGGTCTATAGTAGTCCACTCCATAGGGCTCTGGTCTATAGTAGTCCACTTTATAGGGCTCTGGTCTATAGTAGTCCACTCTATAGGGCTCTGGTCTATAGTAGTGCACTTTATAGGGCTCTGGTCTATAGTAGTGCACTCCATAGGGCTCTGGTCTATAGTAGTGCACTTTATAGGGCTCTGGTCTATAGTAGTGCACTCCATAGGGCTCTGGTCTATAGTAGTGCACTTTATAGGGCTCTGGTCTATAGTAGTGCACTTTATAGGGCTCTGGTCTATAGTAGTGCACTCCATAGGGCTCTGGTCTATAGTAGTGCACTTTATAGGGCTCTGGTCTATAGTAGTCCACTCCATAGGGCTCTGGTCTATAGTAGTGCACTCTATAGGGCTCTGGTCTATAGTAGTGCACTTTATAGGGCTCTGGTCTATAGTAGTGCACTTTATAGGGCTCTGGTCTATAGTAGTGCACTTTATAGGGCTCTGGTCTATAGTAGTGCACTTTATAGGGCTCTGGTCTATAGTAGTGCACTCCATAGGGCTCTGGTCTATAGTAGTGCACTTTATAGGGCTCTGGTCTATAGTAGTGCACTTTATAGGGCTCTGGTCTATAGTAGTCCACTCTATAGGGCTCTGGTCTATAGTAGTGCACTTTATAGGGCTCTGGTCTATAGTAGTGCACTCCATAGGGCTCTGGTCTATAGTAGTGCACTCTATAGGGCTCTGGTCTATAGTAGTGCACTTTATAGGGCTCTGGTCTATAGTAGTGCACTTTATAGGGCTCTAGTCTATAGTAGTCCACTCCATAGGGCTCTGGTCTATAGTAGTGCACTCTATAGGGCTCTGGTCTATAGTAGTGCACTCCATAGGGCTCTGGTCTATAGTAGTGCACTCTATAGGGCTCTGGTCTATAGTAGTCCACTCTATAGGGCTCTGGTCTATAGTAGTCCACTCCATAGGGCTCTGGTCTATAGTAGTGCACTTTATAGGGCTCTGGTCTATAGTAGTGCACTTTATAGGGCTCTGGTCTATAGTAGTGCACTTTATAGGGCTCTGGTCTATAGTAGTGCACTCCATAGGGCTCTGGTCTATAGTAGTCCACTCCATAGGGCTCTGGTCTATAGTAGTGCACTCCATAGGGCTCTGGTCTATAGTAGTCCACTTCATAGGGAATAGAGTTCCATTTGGGACATGATCTGTCTAACAGGAGAGGAACAGGATGTGACCTAGAGAGGAACAGGATGTGACCTAGAGAGGAACAGGATGTGACCTAGAGAGGAACAGGATGTGACCTAGAGAGGAACAGGTTGGGAACTAGAGAGGAACAGGATGTGACCTAGAGAGGAACAGGATGTGACCTAGAGAGGAACAGGATGTGACCTAGAAAGGAACAGGTTGGGAACTAGAGAGGAACCAGACAGGAGCATCAACGTGTCCAAGCAACGGTTTTTAAGGTGAAGGGTTAAATGTTGGGACGGACTCCGGGTGAGGGATTAGAGCTGGGCTGGGGGAAAGAGCTCCCAGGTGTGGTCTGTTATTGGTGGGGAGTGAGGGGTGAGTTTAGGTTCCTATGTGAGATGTCTCTGTGTCTGGGTAGGGACAGTGGGGCAGTGAGATAATGAGATAGTGAGATAATGAGGCTAAGGGCAGTGGGATAATGAGGTTAAGGGCAGTGGGATAATGAGGTTAAGGGCAGTGGGATAATGAGCTTAAGGGCAGTGGGATAATGAAGATAACGGCAGCGGGATAATGAGGTTAAGGGCAGTGGGATAATGAGGTTAAGGGCAGTGGGATAATGAGGATAACGGCAGTGGGGCAGTGGGATAATGAGGTTAAGGGCAGTGGGATAATGAGGTTAAGGGCAGTGGGATAATGAGGATAACGGCAGTGGGGCAGTGGGATAATGAGGTTAAGGGCAGTGGGGCAGTGGGATAATGAGGTTAAGGGCAGTGGGGCAGTGGGATAATGAGTATAATGGCAGTGGGATAATGGGTATAACGGCAGTGAGATAATGAGTATAATGGCAGTGGGATAATGAGGTTAAGGGCAGTGGGATAATGAGCTTAAGGGCAGTGGGATAATGAGGATAACGGCAGCGGGATAATGAGGTTAAGGGCAGTGGGAAAATTAGGTTAAGGGCAGTGGGATAATGAGGATAATGGCAGTGGGACAGTGGGATAATGAGGTTAAGGGCAGTGGGATAATGAGGTTAAGGGCAGTGGGATAATGAGGATAACGACAGTGGGGCAGTGGGATAATGAGGTTAAGGGCAGTGGGGCAGTGGGATAATGAGGTTAAGGGCAGTGGGGCAGTGGGATAATGAGGTTAAGGGCAGTGGGGCAGTGGGATAATGAGGTTAAGGGCAGTGGGGCAGTGGGATAATGAGGTTAACGGCAGTGGGACAGTGGGATAATGAGTATAATGGCAGTGGGATAATGGGTATAACGGCAGTGAGATAATGAGTATAATGGCAGTGGGATAATGAGGATAATCGCAGGGGGCAGTGGGATAATATGGTTAAGGGCAGTGGGATAATGAGGTTAAGGGCAGTGGGATAATGAGGTTAATGGCTGTGGGACAGTGGGATAATGAGGTTAACGGCAGTGGGGCAGTGGGATAATGAGGCTAACGGCAGTGGGATAATGAGGATAACGGCAGTGGGATAATGAGGATAACGGCAGTGGGATAATGAGGCTACCGGCAGTGGGATAATGAGGTTAAGGGCTGTGGGACAGTGGGATAATGAGGGTAACGGCAGTGGGGCAGTGGGATAATGAGGATGACGGCAGTGGGGCAGTGGGATAATGAGGATAAGGGCAGTGGGATAATGAAGTTAAGGGCAGTGGGATAATGAGGATAACGGCAGCAGGGCAGCGGGATAATAAGGTTAAGGGCAGTGGGATAATGAGGTTAAGGACAGTGTGATAATGAGGGTAACGGCAGTGGGGCAGTGGGATAATGAGGACAAGGGCAGTGGGGCAGTGGGATAATGAGTATAATGGCAGTGGGATAATGAAGATAACAGCAGTGGGGTAATGAGGTTAAGGGCTGTGGGATAATGAGGATAACGGCAGTGGGATAATGAGGATAACAGCAGTGGGATAACGAGGATAATGGCAGCGAGGCAGTGGGATAATGAGGGTAACGGCAGTGGGGCAGTGGGATAATGAGGATAACGGCAGTGGGATAATGAGGTTAATGGCAACGGGGCAGTGGGATAATGAGGTTAAGGGCAGTGGGACAATGAGGATAACTGCAGTGGGGCAGTGGGATAATGAGGTTAACGGCAGCGAGGCAGTGGGATAATGAGGTTAAGGGCAGGGGGCAGTGGGATAATGAGGTTAAGGGCAGTGGGACAGTGGGATAATGAGGCTGACGGCAGTGGGGCAGTGGGATAATGAGGTTAGGGCAGTGGGATAATGAGGATAACGGCAGTGGGGCAGTGGGTTAATGAGGATAATGGCAGTGGGGCAGTGGGATAATGAGGTTAGGGCAGTGGGATAATGAGGTTAAGGGCTGTGGGGCAGTGGGATAATGAGGTTAAGGGCAGTGGGGCAGTGGGATAATGAGGCTAACAGCAGTGGGATAATGAGGTTAAGGGCAGTGGGGCAGTGGGATAATGAGGTTAACAGCAGTGGGATAATGAGGTTAAGGGCAGTGGGACAGTGGGTTAATGAGGATAACAGCAGTGGGATAATGAGGTTAAGGGCAGTGGGACAGTGGGATAATGAGTATAACGGCAGTGGGGCAGTGGGATAATGAGGTTAACGGCAGTGGGATAATGAGTATATCGGCAGTGGGGCAGTGGGATAATGAGGATGACGGCAGTGGGGCAGTGGGATAATGAGGATAACAGCAATGGGGCAGTGGGATAATGAGTATAACCGCAGTGGGATAATGAGTATAACGGCAGTGGGGCAGCGGGATAATGAGGTTAAGGGCAGTGGGGCAGTGGGATAATGAGGTTAAGGGCAGTGGGGCAGTGGGATAATGAGGCTAACGGCAGTGGGGCAGTGGGATAATGAGGATAACGGCAGTGGGGCAGTGGGATAATGAGGATAACGGCAGTGGGATAATGAGTATAACGGCAGTGGGGCAGCGGGATAATGAAGTTTAGGGCAGTGGGATAATGAGGTTAAGGGCAGTGGGACAGTGGGGTTAATGAGGTTAAGGGCAGTGGGGCAGTGGGATAATGAGGATACCGGCAGTAGGATAATGAGGATAACGGCAGTGGGATAATGAGGATAACGGCAGTGGGGCAGTGGGATAATGAGGATAACATCGGTGGGGCAGTGGGATAATGAGGATGACGGCAGTGGGGCAGTGGGATAATGAGGATAACAGCAGTGGGGCAGTGGGATTATGAGGACAACGGCAGTGGGGCAGTGGGATAATGAGGTTAAGGGCAATGGGACAGTGGGATAATGAGGTTAAGGGCAGTGGGGCAGTGGGATAATGAGGTTATGGGCAGTGGGACAGTTGGATAATGAGGTTAAGGGCAGTGGGACAGTGGGATAATGAGGATAGCGGCAGTGGGATAATGAGGATAACGACAGTGGGATAATGAGGATAACGGCAGGGGGGCAGTGGGATAATGAGGTTAAGGGCAGAGGGGCAGTGGGTTGTAGTGGGTTGTAGGGTCTAGGGAGTTTCTATGTGACTAATGTAGAGGTGTATCTGTGTATCTGTGTCTAAGTAAGGACACGGTGAGGTTGGTTTTAGGGTTGGGGGCATTAGGGTTCTATAGGGGTTCAGGTCTGGATGCTTCCTGTGTGACTCACTAATGTAGAGGTGTCTCTGTGTCTGCCAGCAGTCTTGAAGGTCGTGGACGAACGGGTGACGCACCTGACGCTGAGGACAAAGGTCACAGGTCAGCCTAAGAGTAATCTCGGTGAAGTAAAATTTTCGCGAAAGTTTGTCATTTCCTTGTTTTACTTCTTACTTTTACTTATTATGAACAACACCTCTACTGTGTTTATCATGAACAACACCTCTACTGTGTTTATCATGAACAACACCTCTACTGTGTTTATCATGAACAACACCTCTACTGTGTTTATCATGAACAACACCTCTACTGTGTTTATCATGAACAACACCTCTACTGTGTGTATTATGAACAACACCTCTACTGTGTTTATTATGAACAACACCTCTACTGTGTTTATTATGAACAACACCTCTACTGTGTTTATTATGAACAACACCTCTACTGTGTTTATCATGAACAACACCTCTACTGTGTTTATTATGAACAACACCTCTACTGTGTTTATTATGAACAACACCTCTACTGTGTTTATCATGAACAACACCTCTACTGTGTTTATCATGAACAACACCTCTACTGTGTTTATTATGAACAACACCTCTACTGTGTTTATCATGAACAACACCTCTACTGTGTTTATCATGAACAACACCTCTACTGTGTTTATTATGAACAAAAAGCAAAAAAATATCAGGATTTTTAAAGATATTTTCTTGTCACGTTCTGACCTTAGTTCCTTTATTTTGTCTTTGTGTTAGTTGGTTTGGGCGGCAGTCTATGTTCGTTTTTCTAGGTTGTGTTTATGTGTTCGGCTGGGTCTGGTTCCCAATCAGGGACAGCTGTCTATCGTTGTCTCTGATTGGGAACCATACTTAGGCAGCCTTTTTCCCACCTGTATTTGTGGGCGAATGTTTTCTGTCACCTTTCAGAACTGTTTCGTTTCTCCGTTGTTACTTTGTTTAGTGTTCTGTTGAATAAATGGACCCGTACCACGCTGCATGTTGGTCCGATCTCTCCTACTCCTCCTCAGACGAGGACAGCGAACGTTACAACGCAGCCAATTCTGACTTTGTGGCTGTGGAATCTAGTAGAAAGCGTTTATCATCCACACACGGGGTTGAAATCACCGCCCCAGTTTAAGCACCTCCTTTCACCAATCCTGACTCGTCCAAATAATCAATGACGAAAACCCGAAACCACCTGATAACGCTCGTAATCACGTACTGCTACTTGAGCCTTGACAGGTCGAGGTACTCTGTACATGCAGGTAGGGGTAGAGTGACTATGTATAGATAATAAACAGCAAGTATCAGCAGTATAACAGCGTGTATAGCTAGTCACGACCCTGTCTAAACCACAATAACAGAGTGTATAGCTAGTCACGACTCTGTCTAAACCACTATAACAGTGTGTATAGCTAGTCACGACCCACGACCCTGTCTAAAGCACTATAACAGTGTGTATAGCTAGTCACGACCCTGTCTAAACCACTATAACAGTGTGTATAGCTAGTCACGACCCACGACCCTGTCTAAACCACTATAACAGTGTGTATAGCTAGTCACGACCCTGTCTAAACCACTATAACAGTGTGTATAGTTAGTCACGACCCAC
>NC_060192.1:45436935-45446935 GCF_021184085.1 Oncorhynchus gorbuscha
AATGTTCCAACATCTAGTGGAAAGCCTTCCCAGAAGAGTGGAGGCTGTTATAGCAGCAATGTACCAACATCTAGTGGAAAGCCTTCCCAGAAGAGTGGAGGCTGTTATAGCAGCAATGTCCCAACATCTAGTGGAAAGCCTTCCCAGAAGAGTGGAGGCTGTTATAGCAGCAATGTTCCAACTCTAGTGGAAAGCCTTCCCAGAAGAGTGGAGGCTGTTATAGCAGCAATGTCCCAACATCTAGTGGAAAGCCTTCCCAGAAGAGTGGAGGCTGTTATAGCAGCAATGTACCAACATCTAGTGGAAAGTCTTCCCAGAAGAGTGGAGGCTGTTATAGCAGCAATGTTCCAACATCTAGTGAAAAGCCTTCCCAGAAGAGTGGAGGCTGTTATAGCAGCAATGTTCGTACATCTAGTGGAAAGCCTTCCCAGAAGAGTGGAGGCTGTTATAGCAGCAATGTTTCAACATCTAGTGGAAAGCCTTCCCAAAAGAGTGGAGGCCGTTATAGCAGCAATGTTCCAACATCTAGTGGAAAGCCTTCCCAGAAGAGTGGAGGCTGTTATAGCAGCAATGTTCCAACATCTAGTGGAAAGCCTTCCCAGAAGACTGGAGGCTGTTATAGCAGCAATGTACCAACATCTAGTGGAAAGCCTTCCCAGAAGAGTGGAGGCTGTTATAGCAGCAATGTCCCAACATCTAGTGGAAAGCCTTCCCAGAAGAGTGGAGGCTGTTATAGCAGCAATGTTCCAACATCTAGTGGAAAGCCTTCCCAGAAGAGTGGAGGCTGTTATAGCAGCAATGTTCCAACATCTAGTGGAAAGCCTTCCCTGAAGAGTGGAGGCTGTTATAGCAGCAATGTTCCTACATCTAGTGGAAAGCCTTCCCAGAAGAGTGGAGGCTGTTATAGCAGCAATGTTCCTACATCTAGTGGAAAGCCTTCCCAGAAGAGTGGAGGCTGTTATAGCAGCAATGTTCCTACATCTAGTGGAAAGCCTTCCCAGAAGAGTGGAGACTGTTATAGCAGCAATGTTCCAACATCTAGTGGAAAGCCTTCCCAGAAGAGTGGAGGCTGTTATAGCAGCAAAAGGGAGGGACCAACTCCATATTAATGCCCATGATTTTGGAATTAGATTTTTGATGAACAGGTGTCCACATACTTTTGGTCTGTAATGGATATGATATGCATGCGAGTGTAAAGTGCTATTGGAGGGTTACCTTGACAGCGTAGGTTTTCTGCTTGGCCTTGTCCTTCACCTTCAGAATGGGACCAAAGGATCCTTTGGCGATATATCCCAACACCTGGAACAAGAGAGAGGAGGTGGGAAGAGGCTCCAAAACCCTACAGTGTCTCGGGTCTGGTTTCAATAGAGAGAAATAGTAATGGCCTCTGTTTTGGAGGGACTCTGCCACGGCTTGTTGGGCAACGGCTATGAGGAATTCATGGGGATTTGGGGGGGGTTTCTGGGTAAAGGCCCGAAAATAAGATCTGTGGTAAACACAGTCTTAGGAGATCTTATACGTTTTGTTCTAATGAGAAATTCACTGTTTGTGAATTTTGAATGTTCTTCAAACGAGTAAAAATCTACCCATGTGCTAACAACAGTTAAACAACACCTCAGTTTGCCTTTGATGTCACCAACACAGCAAGTGAAGCTGTCAACGCTTGGCCTTAGTTTACAATCCAAACCACTGTGAGCCTGGACCAAAACAACACAGCGTTGACTAACACCGTTCCACAATGACAACTAATGGGACTGTAGAGACTGTTGGCATTAATACTCAGGCTGTAATGACAACTAATGGGACTGTAGAGACTGTTGGCATTAATACTCAGGCTGTAATGAAAACTAATGGGACTGTAGAGACTGTTGGCATTAATACTCAGGCTGTAATGAAAACTAATGGGACTGTAGAGACTGTTGGCATTAATACTCAGGCTGTAATGAAAACTAATGGGACTGTAGAGACTGTTGGCATTAATACTCAGGCTGTAATGAAAACTATGACAACTAAGACTGTAGAGACTGTTGGCATTAATACTCAGGCTGTAATGAAAACTAATGGGACTGTAGAGACTGTTGGCATTAATACTCAGGCTGTAATGAAAACTAATGGGACTGTAGAGACTGTTGGCATTAATACTCAGGCTGTAATGAAAACTAATGGGATGGGACTGTAGAGAATTAATACTCAGGCTGTAATGAAAACTAATGGGACTGTAGAGACTGTTGGCATTAATACTCAGGCTGTAATGAAAACTAATGGGACTGTAGAGACTGTTGCATTAATAAGGCTGTGGCATTGAAAACTAATGGGACTGTAGAGACTGTTGGCATTAATACTCAGGCTGTAATGAAAACTAATGGGACTGTAGAGACTGTTGGCATTAATACTCAGGCTGTAATGAAAACTAATGGGACTGTAGAGACTGTTGGCATTAAGAGGCTGTAATGAAAACTAATGGGACTGTAGAGACTGTTGGCATTAATACTCAGGCTGTAATGAAAACTAATGGGACTGTAGAGACTGTTGGCATTAATACTCAGGCTGTAATGAAAACTAATGGGACTGTAGAGACTGTTGGCATTAATACTCAGGCTGTAATGAAAACTAATGGGACTGTAGAGACTGTTGGCATTAATACTCAGGCTGTAATGAAAACTAATGGGACTGTAGAGACTGTTGGCATTAATACTCAGGCTGTAATGAAAACTAATGGGACTGTAGAGACTGTTGGCATTAATACTCAGGCTGTAATGACAACTAATGGGACTGTAGAGACTGTTGGCATTAATACTCAGGCTGTAATGAAAACGAATGGGACTGTAGAGAATGTTGGCATTAATATCCGGGGTGTAAACTACGTTTCTATTCAAGCGTTGATTGACATGATAATAGACCAATAATATTGTAGAAAACTTGAAAAAAACTGACCCCTCTGATGCTGCACGTTCCATTGTGACAACGAACAGGACTAGCGTAGCTTGTTTGCGCGGTCGGCGTAGCGACGTGAAGATGTTGCAACTCATGTGGTAGTTCCATCCTCGGACAGTCAACTGACTTATTTACAATCCATTAAGGTCATGTTAGGAAAGGAAAGAGTGTTGACTGTTATTTAGTTTTTGTACATCTCTGAGTGATGTTCTGTCCATCCTCAGGGTCGTCTCGTGTTTTCACCTGAGCTCTTGCCGTTCAGGCAGGCAGAAATGTACGACGTAGAACTGTGTGGTAAAGTCTCTCTCGCTACACTGGCAGTTCATAGAAATACAACTCCTAGATGGTGACATGTCAGATTACAATACTGGCTGATGTCGTAACGCGGGAGGTTATCTTCTCTCTCCATATTTCTACCTCAATAATTTAACAGAGGGTCCACCACATGTTCTCCTATTTGCCTGTTCATTCCAGGGTTGCATTGTGCATGTTCTCCTATTTGCCTGTTCATTCCAGGGTTGCATTGTGCTGCCCAGTGGCTCCACCCTCGCCAGGACGGGCTAATGACTGTGGCTGTTTCCTAACAGAGGTCCTAATCCAAAGGCAGCTGCCGACCTGGCAACATCACGTGATAACGCATTCCATCGAGCACGTCTGTTACCACTCTGTTAGCCACCAAAGCAGCGTGAGCAACTAGTGCTGGGTATTCAGTGTTCAACTGACACGAATAACAAGTAACAGAATGGATCTCCTCACCACCTGTTCATGAATGAACCAGAAGGATAATCCTCCTCTTTAGGATAGCTAAATAATCTATTTTACTGTTTAAGAATGATGAATAGCCATAATAGTGGTGTTTTACTGTGAAGATAATACTGCATTAGGACGGCTTGTGATTCATTCATACAACGATCACACCCGTGCATATTACTACATAACAATGACGTTCAAGATATCATGGTTTTATAATTAAGCAATCAGGCCAGAGGAGGTGTGGTATATGGCCAATATACCACGGCTAAGGTCTGTTTTTAGGCACAACGCCCAGGGCATTAGATGGATGGACTGTAGTCACTAGATGCCCAAGCCATCTAACCAAATCCCAAGATACTTATAGGAGGTCACCCTATCAATTTGCTGGTGTAACGCTCGTCTGAAGAAGAGGACCGCAGCGCAGCGTGGTACATGTTCATGATTATTAATAAAAACTGAACACTGAAACAAAACAACAAAGTGGAACAAAACAGAACAGTTCTGTCTGGTGCAGAAACACAAAACACAAAACAACTACCCACAAACCACAGGTGGGAAAAGCTGCCTAAGTATGATTCTTAATCAGAGACAACGATAGACAGAAAACATAGAAAAAAAGAAACTAGAATGCCCACCCTAATCACACCCTGGTCTAACCAAAATAGAGAATAAAAGCCTCTCTATGGCCAGGGCGTGACAGCTGGCCATTTATAGTTCAAATCTGCAATTGACTCCATCTGTCTACTTCCAGAGAAGAGAAAACTATTACATTTTGTTTTCAATTTCCAAATAAGCTGCCTTTTAATAACGTCAAAGGCCAACTGTAAGTCCTGAAAAGCCTTATCAATATTAGATGCTCTAGAATCAATAATTGTGTCATCGGCATACAGATGGAGATTTGCAGAGTCAACAGTCTTCCCTTTATCATTTATATACAGTGTAAAAAGGATTGGACCTAGAATGGAGCCCTGGGGAACTCCTTTTGTAAGCCTTGTAAACTCCTGAGCTAACACACTGTGTTCTGTCAGACAGGTAGTTCTGGAACCAATCCAACGCATCAACATTTAAACCAACCTTTTTTAGTTTATACAACAGCAGGGCGTGGTCAACAGTGTTGAAGGCCAACAACAGGGCATGGTCAACAGAAGGGCGTGGTCAACAGTGTTGAAGGCCGACAACAGGGCATGGTCAACAGCAGGACGTGGTCAACAGTGTTGAAGGCCGACAACAGGGTATGGTCAACAGTGTTGAAGGCCAACAACAGGGCATGGTCAACAGTGTTGAAGACCAACAGCAGGGCATGGTCAACAGTGTTGAAGGCCAACAGCAGGGCATGGTCAACAGTGTTGAAGACCAACAGCAGGGTGTGATCGACAGCAGGACATGGTCAACAGTGTCCAAGGCCAACAGCAGGGTGTGGTCAACAGTGTTGAAGGCCAACAGCAGGGTGTGGTCAACAGCAGGGTGTGGTCAACAGTGTTGAAGGCCAACAGCAGGGTGTGGTCAACAGTGTCCAAGGCCAACAGCAGGGTATGGTCAACAGCAGGGTGTGGTCAACAGCAGGGTGTGGTCAACAGCAGGGTGTGGTCAACAGTGTTGAAGGCCAACAGCAGGGTGTGGTCAACAGCAGGGTGTGGTCAACAGTGTTGAAGGCCAACAGCAGGGTGTGGTCAACAGTGTCCAAGGCCTTCGATAAATCAATAAAAAGTGAAACACAGAGATTCTTGTCCTGAGCATCTAGAATATCATCTACAACCGTACTTACAGCAGTAATTGTACTATGCTTGCCTCTAAAACCCAACAGTAATTGTACTATGCTTGCCTCTAAAACCCAACAGTAATTGAGATAAAACTGAGTTATTACAAAGAAAGTCTTTCAACTGTGAGTTAAACATTTTTTTTTTACCTTTAACCTTTTAACCTGCTTTCTTTATATCAATAGATTTAAGTGCCTTTACAACTTCTGAAAACTCAATCTCTGTAAAAGGAAATAGATGAACCGTAGACCAGCACGCGGCAATTTAATTCACAGACTCATTCGAGATGTTAGGATTGAGTTCATTGCCAAATAAATTGTTATTGAGGTTTGCCTTGGTAGATTCATAATAGAAGCTTTTTTACATTTCTGTATCTCAGTACCCTGAATAACTGGGAATTACCCACGTTCATCTGTACAAACAATCCCAGAACAGCAGCAAAGGACCTTGTGAAGATCTGTATCTCAGTACCCTGAATAACTGGGAATTACCCACGTTCATCTGTACAAACAATCCCAGAACAGCAGCAAAGGACCTTGTGAAGATCTGTATCTCAGTACCCTGAATAACTGGGAATTACCCACGTTCATCTGTACAAACAATCCCAGAACAGCAGCAAAGGACCCTGTGAAGATCTGTATCTCAGTACCCTGAATAACTGGGAATTACCCACGTTCATCTGTACAAACAATCCCAGAACAGCAGCAAAGGACCCTGTGAAGATCTGTATCTCAGTACCCTGAATAACTGGGAATTACCCACGTTCATCTGTACAAACAATCCCAGAACAGCAGCAAAGGACCTTGTGAAGATCCGTGTCTCAGTACCCTGAATAACTGGGAATTACCCACGTTCATCTGTACAAACAATCCCAGAACAGCAGCAAAGGACCCTGTGAAGATCTGTATCTCAGTACCCTGAATAACTGGGAATTACCCACGTTCATCTGTACAAACAATCCCAGAACAGCAGCAAAGGACCTTGTGAAGATCTGTATCTCAGTACCCTGAATAACTGGGAATTACCCACGTTCATCTGTACAAACAATCCCAGAACAGCAGCAAAGGACCCTGTGAAGATCTGTATCTCAGTACCCTGAATAACTGGGAATTACCCACGTTCATCTGTACAAACAATCCCAGAACAGCAGCAAAGGACCCTGTGAAGATCTGTATCTCAGTACCCTGAATAACTGGGAATTACCCACGTTCATCTGTACAAACAATCCCAGAACAGCAGCAAAGGACCCTGTAAAGATCTGTATCTCAGTACCCTGAATAACTGGGAATTACCCACGTTCATCTGTACAAACAATCCCAGAACAGCAGCAAAGGACCCTGTGAAGATCTGTATCTCAGTACCCTGAATAACTGGGAATTACCCACGTTCATCTGTACAAACAATCCCAGAACAGCAGCAAAGGACCCTGTGAAGATCTGTATCTCAGTACCCTGAATAACTGGGAATTACCCACGTTCATCTGTACAAACAATCCCAGAACAGCAGCAAAGGACCCTGTGAAGATCTGTATCTCAGTACCCTGAATAACTGGCATTCTGCCTGGGAATGACCCTTTCTGTCTTTGGCCCACTGTGTATTTCTGGATCAAATCAGATAATTCCCCTGTAAACCAGGGATTGTCTCTACCTCTTACCCGGTACTTTTTGAGAGGGGCGTGTTTATCATAGATATAAGAAAACATGGAATGAAAATAGGAGAACTCCTCTTCGATATCTGTAATAAGGGCCCTCCTCTCCCAGTTAGTCTAGAGCAGGGGTGTCAAAGTCAAATGGACGGAGGGCCCGCGGGCCTTGACTCTGACATATGTGGTCTAGAGTGTCTGCTCACAGAACTGCCTAAAAGGTCATTTGGTTATGAACTGAGACGGCACTTTGGGGATTTTGGTGTCTCTAATGCAAGCAGCTGCACAATGATCACTTAAATCATTAGAGAAAATACCAACGGCTGAGTATATATGCTGATTGTTAGTTGGAATAACATCAATAAGTGTTGATTTAGAGATGTCTTTGGGATTGAGTCTTGTGACTGCATTTATCATTTGTGTAAAAAGTCCTCTAATGGCCTCTGAGTTTAAACAGTCCCAGTTTAAATCACCTATAAGTACCAACAATTCACTAGAATGAAAGCAAAACTAAGTCAGTCTTTAAAAACCTTAAATGCCCTAAAAAAAACTGTTCAGCTGTAGCTGGTAGAAACCAAGTTCCTGCCTTGGAATGCCAGCGCGTTCAACAGCTGCTGCAGGAATGTGCTGAGTGAGTGGGTCTGGTCAATGTGCCCAGTGAGTGGGTCTGGTCAATGTGCCCAGTGAGTGGGTCTGGTCAATGTGCCCAGTGAGTGGGTCTGGTCAATGTGCCCAGTGAGTGGGTCTGGTCAATGTGCCCAGTGAGTGGGTCTGGTCAATGCGCCCAGTGAGTGGGTCTGGTCAATGTGCCCAGTGAGTGGGTCTGGTCAATGCGCCCAGTGAGTGGGTCTGGTCAATGTGCCCAGTGAGTGGGTCTGGTCAATGTGCCCAGTGAGTGGGTCTGGTCAATGCGCCCAGTCGCCTTGCAGTAGCATACCGCACAGTGAGGCAGCAACAGGCCCAACAAACCGGCCATTCACCGATGGCGAGTACACCCAACGGGGGTATCCTGGGCTAGCAAACGCAACGCATCTAGACGTTATGTCACAGCGCAGATACCGAACTCTGGCTTCCAACACACAGCACAACAAGGCAGGAGAGGAGTCAGAAGACTCCTGGAAAAAAAAACTGAACATGGAGAAGTATTCACGGCTAGTCGGCCCAATGTGTCTAGACAGTCAGTCACAGCGCAGATGTATCCTCTCCCGGTTTTCATGGAGGGCACCACTGTCTCCTCGCGTAGAAAACACGCTCTGATCTTGTAGTGTTTTACCTGGTGTTTAATGACACCACTCGCAGCTTAATAACAGTTTTTCTAAGTAATAAAAATAAATAAATTGAAATAAACAAACCGTGTGACACAACACGCTCAGCTGAGCTGCCCGGCCGCCATCTTGAAATAAGATAAAACAGCACAATGATTGTTATGATCTTCGCCAGCTATTCTCAAACTGGGGTGCAATATCGTCTGGGGTACGCTCAATAAACATGTGATTTACCTTTTCAAACAGTCCATTTCGATTTTCCAACGGGGCTAGAGCCTAGTGGTTAGAGCCTAGTGGTTAGAGCCTAGTGGTTAGAGCCTAGTGGATAGAGTCTAGTGGTTAGAGTCTAGTGGTTAGAGTCTAGTGGATAGAGCCTAGTGGATAGAGCCTAGTGGTTAGAGTCTAGTGGTTAGAGTCTAGTGGATAGAGTCTAGTGGATAGAGTCTAGTGGATAGAGTCTAGTGGTTAGAGTCTAGTGGATAGAGCCTAGTGGATAGAGTCTAGTGGTTAGAGTCTAGTGGATAGAGCCTAGTGGATAGAGTCTAGTGGTTAGAGTCTAGTGGTTAGAGTCTAGTGGATAGAGTCTAGTGGTTAGAGTCTAGTGGTTAGAGTCTAGTGGATAGAGTCTAGTGGTTAGAGTCTAGTGGATAGAGTCTAGTGGTTAGAGTCTAGTGGATAGAGTCTAGTGGATAGAGTCTAGTGGATAGAGTCTAGTGGATAGAGTCTAGTGGATAGAGTCTAGTGGTTAGAGTCTAGTGGATAGAGCCTAGTGGTTAGGGCCTAGTGGTTAGAGTCTAGTGGATAGAGCCTAGTGGTTAGAGTGTAGTGGATAGAGCCTAGTGGTTAGAGCCTAGTGGTTAGAGTCTAGTGGATAGAGCCTAGTGGTTAGAGCCTAGTGGTTAGAGCCTAGTGGTTAGAGTCTAGTGGATAGAGCCTAGTGGATAGAGTCTAGTGGTTAGGGCCTAGTGGTTAGAGTCTAGTGGATAGAGCCTAGTGGTTAGAGCCTAGTGGTTAGAGCCTAGTGGTTAGAGTCTAGTGGATAGAGCCTAGTGGATAGAGTCTAGTGGTTAGGGCCTAGTGGTTAGAGCCTAGTGGTTAGAGTCTAGTGGTTAGAGCCTAGTGGTTAGAGCCTAGTGGTTAGAGCCTAGTGGATAGAGTCTAGTGGATAGTGCCTAGTAGTTAGAGCCTAGTGGATAGTCTAGTGGTTAGAGCCTAGTGGATAGAGTCTAGTGGTTAGAGCCTAGTGGTTAGAGCCTAGTGGTTAGAGTCTAGCGGTTAGCCTAGTGGTGCAGCAGGTAGCCTAGTGGTTAGAGCCGTGTGGTTAGAGCCTAGAGGTTAGAGCCTAGTGGTTAGAGTCTAGCGGTTAGCCTAGTGGTGCAGCAGGTAGCCTAGTGGTTAGAGTCTAGTGGTTAGAGCCGTGTGGTTAGAGCCTAGAGGTTAGAGCCTAGTGGTTAGAGTCTAGTGGTTAACCTTGTGGGGTGGCAGGTGGCAGGAGTCTAGTGGTTAGAGCGTTGGGCCAATAACTGAAAGGTTGCTGATTCGAATCCACGAGCTGACAAGGTAAAAATTTGTCGTTCTGCCCCTGTGGCCTACTCGCTGTGGCCTAGTCGCTGTTGCCTAGTCGCTGTGGCCTAGTCGCTGTGGCCTAG
>NC_060192.1:45449435-45581935 GCF_021184085.1 Oncorhynchus gorbuscha
CTTAGCTTCAGAAGCAAGCCAGCAGTGGTAAGCAGGGTGGTATGCTGCTGACCAGGACCAACCCTGCTTAGCTTCAGAAGCAAGCCAGCAGTGGTAAGCAGGGTGGTATGCTGCTGACCAGGACCAACCCTGCTAAGCTTCAGAAGAAAGCCAGCAGTGGTATGCAGGGTGGTATGCTGCTGACCAGGACCAACCCTGCTTAGCTTCAGAAGCAAGCCAGCAGTGGTATGCAGGGTGGTATGCTGCTGACCAGGACCAACCCTACTTAGCTTCAGAAGAAAGCCAGTAGTGATATGCAGGGTGGAATGCTGCTGACCAGGACCAACCCTGCTTAGCTTCAGCCCAAATTTTGGAATGTTGCATTTTGAAACGGGGGTCACCAAAACAGAAAGAGAAACGCCAATCACTCATTACACCAGTGAGGGGAGATGAGGTTGCACGTCCTGCTAAAACTAACACAGCTCAAAAACCACACAGAATCTGGGAACAATGTGTACTCCACAGGTTAGAGAACAACTGGTAGAAGACAGCTAGCTGCATTTTGAAGTGTTGCATGCATTTTGATTCAAGTGGGTTGACAACGTGGTAACTGTAATTGTTTGTTAATCCCATCAATATCACGCTGAAATCAATAGAACAGGGGGAAACGGTTGGGGGGTAGAACTGTTTGTTGTTGTTGGCGTTTCTCTTTCTGTTTTGGTGACCCCCGTTTCAAAATGCAACATTCCAAAATGTTCTGTCTTCCAACCAGTGATGGGTAACTATCTCCAGTTTCCACAGGTTTTTTGAGTTGTGGTAGTTTCAACAACGCATATCCCTCTGCTAAATCGATGAGTGATTTATGGCCACTTCAAAACAACAGCCCAAATTGCAGCCTACATGACCCTGCTGGTCATTTATGAACATTTGAACATCTTGGCCATGTTCTGTTATAATCTCCACCCAGCACAGCCAGAAGAGGACTGGCCACCCCTCATAGCCTGGTTCCTCTCTGGGTTTCTTCCTAGGTTTTGGCCTTTCTAGGGAGTTTTCCCTAACCACAGTGCTTCTACACCTGCATTGCTTGCTGTTTGATTGGAATATCTATACATAGGACCACTTTAAGCCGTACAAGAGAGGAAACATTTAAATGTATTGGAATGGCCTAGTCAAAGCCAAGACCTCACTCCAATTGAGAATCTGGTATGACTTAAAGATTGCTGTAAACTAGCGGAACCGATCCAACTTGAAGGAGCTGGAGCAGTTTTGCCTTTGAAGAATAATTTCTCAAGCAATAATTTTGCCAGGACTGTCTGGAAGTAATCTAAAAACGAAAAGTACCTGTTATTGGCAGAGAAATTTCTTATTGGGCTCCCGAGTGGCACAGCAGCCTAAGGCACTGCATCTCAGTGCTAGAGGCATCACTACAGACCCTGGTTCAATTCCAGTCTGTATCACAACCGGCCGTGATTGGGAGTCCCTTAGGGCGGCAAACAATTGGCCGAGCGTCATGCGGGTTAGGGTTTGGCCGAGGTAGGCAGTCATTGTAAATAAGAATTTGTTCTTAACTTACTTGCCAAGTTAAATAAAAATAAATTACAATTATTGGTTTATTAACTAATTTGATATCACCAGACAAAACTCCATCCCACCAAAACAGGCAGAAATTATGAATATGCCATTTATTGTAAGAGCTGTTTGAAAACCCTGAAAATATAAATAATATGTTCATTAAATAGTACCCGCAAAACACCAGTCTCAACGTCAACAGTGAAGAGGTGACTCCGGGATGCTGACCTTCTAGGCAGAGTTCCTCTGTTCAGTGTCGGTGTTCTTCGAACCTGTAATCGAACCCGCCGATGCTTCAGATACTCAATTAGTCTAAAGAAGGCCAGTTTTATTGCTTCTTTAATCAGGACAACAGTTTCCAGATGTGCTAACATAATTGCAAAAGGGTTTTCTAATGATCAATTCGCCTTTTAAAATGATAAACTTTATATTTGATAACATAACGTTCCATTGGAACACAGGAGTGATGGTTGCTGATAATGGCCTCTGTACGTCTATGTAGATATTCCATTAAAAATCAGACGTTTCCAGCTAAAATAGTCATTTACAACATTAACAATGTCTACACTGTATTTCTGACCAAATTGATGTTATTTTAATGGACAAAAAATGTGCTTTTCGTTTAAAAAAAAGACATTTCTAAGTGAAATTTTTGAACGGTAGTGTGTATACATACATACATACATACATACATACATACATACATACATACATACATACATACATACATACATACATACATACATACATACATACATACATACATACATACATACATACATACATACACACATATATATACATACACACATACATATATATACATATACATACATATACACATATATATACATACATACATACATACATACATACATACATACATACATACATACATACATACATACATACATACATACATACATACATACATACATACATATACACACATATATATATACATACATACATACATATACACATATATATACATACACATATATATACATATACATACATATACACATATATATACATACATACATACATATACACATATATATACATACATACATACATACATACATACATACATACATACATACATACATACATACATACATACATACATACATACATACATATATATATATATACACACATACATACATACATACATACATACATACATACATACATACATACATACATACATACATATACACACATATATATATATACACACATACATACATACATACATACATACATACATACATACATACATACATACATACATACATACATACATACATACATACATACATACATACATACATACATACATACATACATACACATAGATAGATCGATAGGAGAGAGCACAGCAGATTAATGTAGGCTAAGCGTTCTATCTGCCGTTAAAACGTCCCAACATTACAGTTGTTTGTTCATTCATGATGTGAGTATTATCATCTGTAGCCATCATCCATTCAGGACAACACGACCAGGTCACATACTGCACTGTAGTTATTATCACACTATTACTGGGAAGGCTACATCTGAATTTGGTCTTTTTTTATTTTACCGTTATTTAACTAGGCAAGCAACCTTTAAAAAAATATAAAATGTTTACCTTATTTTACTAGGCAAATCAGTTAAGAACAAATTCTTATTTTCAATGACGGCCTGGGAACAGTGGGTTAACTGCCTGTTCAGGGGCAGAAGGACAGATCTTTACCTTGTCAGCTCGGGGATTCGATCTAGCAACCTTTCAGTTACTCGTCCAATTCTCTAACTACTAGGCTACCTGCCACCCTAAATAACACCCCTAGTTAATATACTACATATTGCAATAATGTAACATAGGATAATATTATAAGATTACATGGACAGATCCTAGATCAGCACTCTACTGTGTGATGCTTTGTGGATATGTGCCCTGATCTCATGCACTGAGAGTGAAACAGTATGAGTAGCTAACTATATGAGCTGGTGTCTTATGTTTAATCCATAAATTAAACCCCAACTACTCTCACTGATGCTGATGCAGTCATGGTCCCCCCCCCCCCCCAGCGGTATACCTGTCGCCCACTACCTGAGAGAGAGGAAGAGTCCTGCTATTTCACCTTGCTGGCTTTACTGGCGTCCGCCCCCATCTGGTCTGTCTCTCTCAGCTTGTTGTCATCCACCACGACACTGCTTCTTCATCATCCTGCTAGCATCATCACCCTCCTCATCCTCGCCCTCACTCCACTCACAAACAATCCGCAGCCTGCGCAACACACACACACGGGTTCTCTGCGCCCCGGCGACTACACTATGGCCAGCCGTCGGTAGGTAAAACATTAGTAGCTAGTACTTCCCAAAGTCTTCCACCGTGTTGTCGTCGTCGACAGCAGACAGAGCAGATTAGGCGACATAAACAAAATAATCCCTTCTGTAGGTCACGTCACCTCTACATCCGCCCACATGGCGCTTATCCAATCAGACTGGGAGCCCGTAGCGTTAGACCCGCCCCGTTCTCTCTCCCCGGCCCCGCCCTCTGAAAGGAGATTCTGTCCTCATGAACTCTTTAATTATTTATAATACAGACGAAACACAATAAAGACAATTTACCAACGTGTTAAGAAAATCTTGTTGATAAACTCTTGTAGATGACTGTTGTTCAGATGTTAATACAATGTCGCTGGCAGATGAATGGAAAAGAACAAATGAATCAATAAAGGTTTTTATATAGTTGAATCCCAACTGCAGTGGTTATTCATTTACAATGTAGCAGGCTGAGGCAGTAGCCTCTTCTCACTCTCATTAGTGATTCCTGGTCCCCTCAAAACAATGTAGCAGGCTGAGGCAGTAGCCTCTTCTCACTCTCGTTAGTGATTCCTGGTCCCCTCAAAACAATGTAGCAGGCTGAGGCAGTAGCCTCTTCTCACTCTCGTTAGTGATTCCTGGTCCCCTCAAAACAATGTAGCAGGCTGAGGCAGTAGCCTCTTCTCACTCTCGTTAGTGATTCCTGGTCCCCTCAAAACAATGTAGCAGGCTGAGGCAGTAGCCTCTTCTCACTCTCGTTAGTGATTCCTGGTCCCCTCAAAACAATGTAGCAGTCAAATGGAAGCAAGGATGCACCTGAGCTCAATGTACAGTATCATAGCAACGGGTCTGAATATTTATGTAAATGTGATTTCAGTTTATTATTTTTAATACATTTGCCAAAGAATTCTAAAAAACGTTTTTTGTTTTGTCATTATGGGATATTGTGTGAAGGTTGATGAGGGAAAACAATAATTTATAATAATAATATAATAATAATAATAAATAATAATATATGCCATCTAGCAGACGCTTTTATCCAAAGCGACTTACAGTCATGTGTGCATACATACATTGGTCCCGGGGATCGAACCCACGTTTTTGTTTTGTCATTAGCGCCATGCTCTACCAACTGAGCTACAGAAGGACCATTTTTGAATAGGTCTGTAAGGTCAACTAAATGTAGAAAAAGTCAAGGGGTCTGAATACTTTCCGAATGCATGGTCTGTACCTTATCAGCTCGGGGATTCGATCCAGCAAACTTTCAGTTATTAGTCCACTGCTCTAACCACTAGGCTACCTGCATGCACTGTAAAGTCTAGTGAATGTGCGTAGGGTCAGTGCAGATTGTCCAGGTAAACATGAATTAACATCAAAATTAACTATTTAACAGTCTTAATGCTTAGGTATCATTTGCTGGACGGGAGCAGAGTGAACGGTCTTCGAGGTCCTGGATGGCAGGGAGCTCGGCCTCAGTATCTAACGGGGTGTGAGGCAAATCTCAGCCCAGCGGCTGATGCAGTGTGCTCAGCTGGCAGAGGAAAGTAGGTCCCTGATCACTGGAGGGTGGGGATTCACACACATACAGACACCATGACACATACACACATACAGACACCATGACACATACACACACACAGACACCATGACACATACACACATACAGACACCATGACACATACACACACACAGACACCATGACACATACACACATAAGACACCATGACACATACACACACATACAGACACACACCGGAGTGACAGGACTGTCAAGCCATAGTTCCCATAACGCACCACTGGTTCCATGATGAGGACAGATTTCATGCTCTGACTACGCTGACACACACACACACACACACACACACACACACACACACACACACACACACACACACACACACACACACACACACACACACACACACACACACACACACACACACACACACACACACACACACACACACACAACGACACACACACAATGAATGGCACACACATACGACAAACACACGGTATGACACACACACCCTCTATGACACACACACACTAGGACACACACACACACACACACACACTAGGACACACACACACACACACACTAGGACACACACACACACACACTACGACACACACACACACACACACACACACACTATGATACACACACAGGCTATGACACACACACTACGACACACACACACACACACACACACACACACACTAGGACACACACACACTAGGACACACACACACTAGGACACACACACACACACACACTACGACACACACACACACACTATGATACACACACACAGGCTATGACACACACACTACGACACACACACACACACACACACACACACACACACACACACACACACACACACACACACACACACACACACACACACACACACACACACACACACACACACACACACACACAGGCTATGACACACACACTATGACACTGGGTCAGTACTACACACACACGTTGACACACATACACACACGCAATGACACACACACAAACAATGACAAATACACACAATGATGTATGGGTCCAGGATGTGTAATAATGGGTTCTGATGACATGGACGGGTCCAGGATGTGTAATAATGGGTTCTGATGACATGGACGGGTCCAGGATGACATAGAAATCAGGTCAAATTTTATTGGTCACATACACATGGTTAGCAGACGTTAACGCGAGTAGAGTGAAATGCTTGTACGAGTAATATGCTCGGGAGCGGTGGACGGTGTGCTCTCCTTCTGACTCTGACCAGTAGGCCGCTCCGTCTGCCTCTCCTGCGGCGACTGTGTTGTTTTGGGTCGGCCTCTGGGATAAGATCCCATGTCCAGGGTGGAGGTCCGAACAAAGGCTCCGCTTCGGGAAAGACGTATTCCTGGTCGTAATGTTGGTAAGTTGACGTCGTTTGTATAACCAATAGTTCTGTCTCAGCCTCCAGTATTTATGCTGCAGTAGTTTATGTGTCGGGGGGCTAGGGTCAGTTTGTTATATCTGGAGTACTTCTCCTGTCCTATTCGGTGTCCTGTGTGAATTTAAGTGTGCGTTCTCTAATTCTCTCTTTCTATCTTTCTTTCTCTCGGAGGACCTGAGCCCTAGGACCATGCCTCAGGACTACCTGGCATGATGACTCCTTGCTGTCCCCAGTACACCTGGCCGTGCTGCTGCTCCAGTTTCAACTGTTCTGCCTTATTATTATTGGACCATGCTGGTCATTTATGAACATTTGAACATCTTGGCCATGTTCTGTTATAATCTCCACCCGGCACAGCCAGAAGAGGACTGGCCACCCCTCATAGCCTGGTTCCTCTCTAGGTTTCTTCCTAGGTTTTGGCCTTTCTAGGGAGTTTTTCCTAGTCACCGTGCTTCTACACCTGCATTGCTTGCTGTTTGGAGTTTTAGGCTGGGTTTCTGTACAGCACTTTGAGATATCAGCTGATGTACGAAGGGCTATATAAATACATTTGATTTGAGTTCTTCCCGGCTGTATGTAATAACACCCCTAAAGTACTACCCCTATATTACTGGGTCAGCACCACCCCTATAGTACTGGGTCAGTACCACCCCTATAGTACTGGGTCAGTACCACCCCTATAGTACTCCCTATAGTACTGGGTCAGTACCACCCCTATAGTACTCCCTATAGTACTGGGTCAGTACCACCCCTATAGTACTCCCTATAGTACTGGGTCAGTACCACCCCTACAATACTCCCTATAGTACTGGGTCAGTACCACCCCTATAGTACTCCCTATAGTACTGGGTCAGTACCACCCCTATAGTACTGGGTCAGTACCACCCCTATAATACTGGGTCAGTACTACCCCTATAATACTGGGTCAGTACCACCCCTATAGTACTGGGTCAGTACCACCCCTATAATACTGGGTCAGTACTACCCCTATAGTACTGGGTCAGTACTACCCCTATAATACTGGGTCAGTACCACCCCTATAGTACTGGGTCAGTACTAACCCTATAGTACTGGGTCAGTACCACCCCTATAATACTGGGTCAGTACCACCCCTATAATACTGGGTCAGTACCACCCCTATAATACTGGGTCAGTACTACCCCTATAATACTGGGTCAGTACTACCCCTATAGTACTGGGCCAGTACTACCCCTATAGTAGTGGGTCAGTACCACCCCTATAATACTGGGTCAGTACCACCCCTATAATACTGGGTCAGTACCACCCCTATAATACTGGGTCAGTACCACCCCTATAATACTGGGTCAGTACCACCCCTATAATACTGGGTCAGTACCACCCCTATAATACTGGGTCAGTACCACCCCTATAATACTGGGTCAGTACCACCCCTATAATACTGGGTCAGTACCACCCCTATAATACTGGGTCAGTACCACCCCTATAATACTGGGTCAGTACTACCCCTATAGTAGTGGGTCAGTACTACCCCTATAGTAGTGGGTCAGTACCACCCCTATAATACTGGGTCAAATTCTATGTTCTCTAATGATAAGTTGCTGTTTTTTGTTATTTGTAGGGTTTTTATGATTGTTTATATTAATAATATTATTACTAATAATAGGCTTATAAATCCCCTCAATGAGTCCTCTGACAGTTCTAAGCGATACAATAGTGAGCTCAGAATCAGCTGCAGTTCCTTTGTTTCTCATTCATTCATCCTTCTATTCCATCCTGACATTCAGGTTGTCTGGGCCTCTTCCATCAGCAGGTTTCTAGAAGTCATTATGTCTCACAGCCTCTTCCATCAGCAGGTTTCTAGAAGTCATTATGTCTCACGGCCTCTTCCATCAGCAGGTTTCTAGAAGTCATTATGTCTCACAGCCTCTTCCATCAGCAGGTTTCTAGAAGTCATTATGTCTCACAGCCTCTTCCATCAGCAGGTTTCTAGAAGTCATTATGTCTCACAGCCTCTTCCATCAGCAGGTTTCTAGAAGTCATTATGTCTCACAGCCTCTTCCATCAGCAGGTTTCTAGAAGTCATTATGTCTCACAGCCTCTTCCATCAGCAGGTTTCTAGAAGTCATTATGTCTCACAGCCTCTTCCATCAGCAGGTTTCTAGAAGTCATTATGTCTCACAGCCTCTTCCATCAGCAGGTTTCTAGAAGTCATTATGTCTCACAGCCTCTTCCATCAGCAGGTTTCTAGAAGTCATTATGTCTCACAGCCTCTTCCATCAGCAGGTTTCTAGAAGTCATTATGTCTCACAGCCTCTTCCATCAGCAGGTTTCTAGAAGTCATTATGTCTCACAGCCTCTTCCATCAGCAGGTTTCTAGAAGTCATTATGTCTCACAGCCTCTTCCATCAGCAGGTTTCTAGAAGTCATTATGTCTCACAGCCTCTTCCATCAGCAGGTTTCTAGAAGTCATTATGTCTCACAGCCTCTTCCATCAGCAGGTTTCTAGAAGTCATTATGTCTCACAGCCTCTTCTATCAGCAGGTTTCTAGAAGTCATTATGTCTCACAGCCTCTTCCATCAGCAGGTTTCTAGAAGTCATTATGTCTCACAGCCTCTTCTATCAGCAGGTTTCTAGAAGTCATTATGTCTCACAGCCTCTTCCATCAGCAGGTTTCTAGAAGTCATTATGTCTCACAGCCTCTTCCATCAGCAGGTTTCTAGAAGTCATTATGTCTCACAGCCTCTTCTATCAGCAGGTTTCTAGAAGTCATTATGTCTCACAGCCTCTTCTATCAGCAGGTTTCTAGAAGTCATTATGTCTCACAGCCTCTTCCATCAGCAGGTTTCTAGAAGTCATTATGTCTCACAGCCTCTTCTATCAGCAGGTTTCTAGAAGTCATTATGTCTCACAGCCTCTTCTATCAGCAGGTTTCTAGAAGTCATTATGTCTCACAGCCTCTTCTATCAGCAGGTTTCTAGAAGTCATTATGTCTCACAGCCTCTTCTATCAGCAGGTTTCTAGAAGTCATTATGTCTCACAGCCTCTTCCATCAGCAGGTTTCTAGAAGTCATTATGTCTCACAGCCTCTTCCATCAGCAGGTTTCTAGAAGTCATTATGTCTCACAGCCTCTTCTATCAGCAGGTTTCTAGAAGTCATTATGTCTCACAGCCTCTTCT
Organism: Oncorhynchus gorbuscha; assembly: GCF_021184085.1. Lineage (NCBI taxonomy): Eukaryota > Metazoa > Chordata > Actinopteri > Salmoniformes > Salmonidae > Oncorhynchus > Oncorhynchus gorbuscha. The sequence goes on from NC_060192.1 coordinate 45,459,402, forward strand.
ATCAGCAGGTTTCTAGAAGTGATTATGTCTCACAGCCTCTCCATGACAACAGTAGGTTTCTAGAAGTCATCATTAGGCCTCTTTAATTACTTCCTGAACAACAGGTTTGGGACAGACTGACTCCCAGGCCTCTTTAATTACTTCCTGAACAACAGGTTTGGGACAGACTGGCCACCAGGATAACTCTTAAATGTGACATTATATAGGAACAACACAATAGACCATATACACTTAAATAAAAATATATAGGATCAACAATATATATCATATACACTTAAATAAAAATATATAGGATCAACACTATATATCATATAAACTTAAATACAACAGTATAAACACATACAGTACCGGTCAAAAGTTTAACTATGTTCTACATTGTAAAAAAGTGAAGACAAAACAATGAAATAACACATGATATGATGTAAGCAAAAAATTATTTTACAATCTTTGCTGCCTTGATGACAGCTTTGCACACTCTTGGCATTCTCTCAACCAGCTTCACCTGGAATGCTTTTTCTGTAGCTCAGTTGGTAGAGCATGGCGCTTGTAATGCCAGGGTAGTGGGTTCGATTCCCGGGATCACCCATACGTAGAATGTATGCACACATGACTGTAAGTCGCTTTGGATAAAAGCGTCTGCTAAATGGCATATTATTATTATATATTATTCAATTGTCTTGAAGGAGTTCCAGTGTATGCTGAACACTTGTTGGCTGCTTTTCCTTCACTCTGCGATATAACTCATCCCAAACCATCTCAATTGGGTTGAGGTCGGGTGATTGTGGAGGCCAGCTCATCTCAAAGCTGCAGGCTTAGGCTAAATCAATACTGTTTCCTCCACCGTAATCACTCCCCTTCCACCACAGGTGCCAAACTAACCCTGATTTCAATGACCATCCTACCCATGCTAGATTACGGAGACACAATTTATAGATCGGCAGGTAAGGGTGCTCTCGAGTGGCTAATGTTCTTTATCATTTGGCCATCAGTGTTATGTTATCTTAAGTCTCTCTTTATGTAGTGGTGCAGTGTCCTTGTGACACGTTGGTCCTATACTTATTTTTAAACCCCCGTCCCCGCAGGAGGCCGTCATTGTAAATAAGAACTTGTTTTTAACCGACTTGCTTAGTTAAATAAAGGATCTGACACAGCACCTCATCACTCTCCTTCTTGGTCAAATAACCAGATGGGATGGCGTATTGCTGCAGAATGCTGGTTGAGGGCCTTGAATTGTAAATAAATCACAATCTGTGTCACCAGCAAAGCACCCCCACACCATAACACCTCCTCCATGCTTCACGGTGGGAACCACACATGGAGATCATCTGTTCACAGACAGTTGGAACCAAAAATAGCAGACTCATCAGACCAGACAGATTTCTACCAGTAATGGCCATCGCTCGTGCTTCTTGGCCCAAGGAAGTCTTAGTGGTGACCTTTAGTAGTCGTGTCTTTCCAGCAATTTGACCACTAAAGACTGCTTTCAGTCTCCTCTGAACAGTTGACGTTAAGATGTGTCCGTTACTTGAACACTGAAGCATCTATTTGGGCTGGAATTTGAGGTGGTTAACTAATGGATTTCTCTGCAGCAGAGGTCTCTTCTGTATACCACCCCTACCTTGTAACAGAGGAAACTCTGGGTCTTCCATTCCTGTGATGCTCCTCATGAGCCAGCTTCATCACAGAATGTTTTTTTGCGATTGCACTTGAAGAACCTTAAAGTTCTTAAAATGTTCCGCGTTGACTGACCTTTCACGTCTTAAAGTAATGGACTGTCGTTTCTCTTGCTTATTTGAGCTGTTCTTGCCAAAATATGAGCCGTCTTCTGTCTACCACCCCTACCTTGGTAACAACTGATGGCGTTATGATATATGAACCCACCATTTATCTTGGCATTCTTTCAAACAGCTTCATGAGGTAGTAACCCAGAATGCATTTCAATTAGCAGGTGTGCCTTGTTAAACGTTAATTTGTGGAATTTCTTTCCTTCTTAATAATGCATTTGAGCCAATCAGATGTGTTGTGACAAGGTAGGGGCGGTATACAGAAGACAGCCCTACTTGGTAAAAGACCAAGTCAATATTATGGGAGGTGTTGGATCACAGAGTGAAGGAAAAGCAGCAAACAAGTGCATATGTGGGAAGTCCATCAAGACTGTGGGAAAAGCAGTCCAGGTGAAGAGGCATGATTAACAGCAGCATCATTGGGGCCCGAGTGGCGCAGTGGTCTAAGGCAGTGCAAGAAGCATCACTACAGTCCCTGGTTCGAATCCGGCTGTGATTGAGAGTCCCATAGGGCGACTCACAATTGGCCCAGCGTCGTCCGGGTTTGGCCGTCATTGTAAATAAGAATTTGTTCTTAACCGACAGTTAAATAAATAAAAGGTATTTAAATAGTGGCGTCACGTGACATTTAAATACCAGAGTACATCAAACCTCCCTTTCATTCCACATGAACCTCTAAACAAAATAACCATGTTTGGTGAGGAGGAGTAACTCTGAGTGTGGGTGTGACTGTCAGCGAGAACCAACCAATAACAGACGAGACCGTAGCGTTTTTATAAACATTTATTCCTCTGTACATCTCCTCGGCAGCCATTTAGATGATGCCAATCTGAAACACAAAAAGACATGACAGGTTTTAGACAGGCATCGTAGGACTGTTATAAGGTAGTCATAGGGCGTTTATAAAGCGCCACAGAGCAGGTGGTCTCTGGCATCAGTGGTTCCTTTGAGTCTGTCATTATTCATCAGAAATTATATCATGCATCATCTGCCCAGAGCCTCTACTGCAGTCAGATTGGACACCCCACCTCATCTCCAACGCTATTGGCTGACAGTGAACATGCGCCAGTCCTCATGAGAGGAGTGTTGTAGACTATTGCGATGCAGAGACGTTTGTCACAATGGCGCTACACTCTAGAGCTCACCTTGTTGGCGACATCCAACGCATCGTAATCTGGAGCCAGGCGCACGTATGCCTTCTTCTCACCGTCAGGCCTGGGGGAGAGAGTGGAGGAGAGGGGGTGGAGAGAGTGGAGGAGAGGGGGTGAAGGAGATGAGGGAGGAGAGAGTGGAGGGGAGGACAAAGAGATGAGGATATTATTATGACATCATGCAGGAGTCAGTGGGGAAAACACTGTAACCATTAAGACCTTCTACTGTAATAGACTGTAACCATTAAGACCTTCTACTGTAATAGACTGTAACCATTAAGACCTACTGTAATAGACTGTAACCATTAAGACCTTCTACTGTAATAGACTGTAACCATTAAGACCTTCTACTGTAATAGACAGTAACCATTAAGACATTCTACTGTAATAGACAGTAACCATTAAGACATTCTACTGTAATAGACAGTAACCATTAAGACATTCTACTGTAATAGACAGTAACCATTAAGACATTCTACTGTAATAGACAGTAACCATTAAGACATTCTACTGTAATAGACAGTAAGCATTAAGACATTCTACTGTAATAGACAGTAACCATTAAGACCTTCTACTGTAATAGACTGTAACCATTAAGACCTTCTACTGTAATAGACTGTAACCATTAACTAAGACCTAATGTAATAGACTGTAACCATTAAGACATTCTACTGTAATAGACAGTAACCATTAAGACATTCTACTGTAATAGACAGTAACATTAAGACATTCTACTGTAATAGACAGTAACCATTAACTAAGACCTAATGTAATAGACTGTAACCATTAAGACATTCTACTGTAATAGACAGTAACCATTAAGACATTCTACTGTAATAGACAGTAACCATTAAGACATTCTACTGTAATAGACAGTAACCATTAAGACATTCTACTGTAATAGACTGTAACCATTAAGACCTAATGTAATAGACTGTAACCATTAAGACATTCTACTGTAATAGACAGTAACCATTAAGACATTCTACTGTAATAGACAGTAACCATTAAGACATTCTACTGTAATAGACAGTAACCATTAAGACATTCTACTGTAATAGACAGTAACCATTAAGACATTCTACTGTAATAGACAGTAACCATTAACTAAGACCTAATGTAATAGACTGTAACCATTAAGACATTCTACTGTAATAGACAGTAACCATTAAGACATTCTACTGTAATAGACAGTAACCATTAAGACATTCTACTGTAATAGACAGTAACCATTAAGACCTTCTACTGTAATAGACTGTAACCATTAACTAAGACCTAATGTAATAGACTGTAACCATTAAGACATTCTACTGTAATAGACAGTAACCATTAAGACATTCTACTGTAATAGACAGTAACCATTAAGACCTTCTACTGTAATAGACTGTAACCATTAACTAAGACCTAATGTAATAGACTGTAACCATTAACTAAGACCAGACCTTCTAATGTAATAGGTGACCAGGTCAGACCAGCAGCCAGGATAGTACCCAGTGACTAATAGTTAGATGTTAGTACCTTCAGGCTAGTAATGGACTAATCAGGGTTAGTTCAATAATATCAGGATTATATTTGTATGTACCTGATCAAAGCGTCTAGTAGTTAGGATTAGAGGTGTAGGGGTCGTGTAGTTAGGATTAGAGGTGTAGGGGTCGTGTAGTTAGGATTAGAGGTGTAGGGGTCTGTAGTTAGGATTAGAGGTGTAGGGGTCGTGTAGTTAGGATTAGAGGTGTAGGGGTCGTGTAGTTAGGATTAGAGGTGTAGGGGTCGTGTAGTTAGGATTAGAGGTGTAGGGGTCGTGTAGTTAGGATTAGAGGTGTAGGGGTCGTGTAGTTAGGATTAGAGGTGTAGGGGTCGTGTAGTTAGGATTAGAGGTGTAGGGGTCGTGTAGTTAGGATTAGAGGTGTAGGGGTCTGTAGTTAGGATTAGAGGTGTAGGGGTCGTGTAGTTAGGATTAGAGGTGTAGGGGTCGTGTAGTTAGGATTAGAGGTGTAGGGGTCGTGTAGTTAGGATTAGAGGTCTAGGGGTCGTGTAGTTAGGATTAGAGGTCTAGGGGTCAGTAGTTAGGATTAGAGGTGTAGGGGTCAGTGTAGTTAGGATTAGAGGTGTAGGGGTCGTCAGGTAGTTAGGATTAGAGGTGTAGGGGTCGTGTAGTTAGGATTAGAGGTGTAGGGGTCGTGTAGTTAGGATTAGAGGTGTAGGGGTCGTGTAGTTAGGATTAGAGGTGTAGGGGTCGTGTAGTTAGGATTAGAGGTCTAGGGGTCGTGTAGTTAGGATTAGAGGTGTAGGGGTCGTGTAGTTAGGATTAGAGGTCTAGGGGTGTGTAGTTAGGATTAGAGGTCTAGGGGTCGTGTAGTTAGGATTAGAGGTGTAGGGGTCGTGTAGTTAGGATTAGAGGTGTAGGGGTCGTGTAGTTAGGATTAGAGGTCTAGGGGTCGTGTAGTTAGGATTAGAGGTGTAGGGGTCGTGTAGTTAGGATTAGAGGTGTAGGGGTCGTGTAGTTAGGATTAGAGGTGTAGGGGTCGTGTAGTTAGGATTAGAGGTCTAGGGGTCGTGTAGTTAGGATTAGAGGTCTAGGGGTCGTGTAGTTAGGATTAGAGGTGTAGGGGTCGTGTAGTTAGGATTAGAGGTGTAGGGGTCGTGTAGTTAGGATTAGAGGTCTAGGGGTCGTGTAGTTAGGATTAGAGGTCTAGGGGTCGTGTAGTTAGGATTAGAGGTGTAGGGGTCGTGTAGTTAGGATTAGAGGTGTAGGGGTCGTGTAGTTAGGATTAGAGGTGTAGGGGTCGTGTAGTTAGGATTAGAGGTGTAGGGGTCGTGTAGTTAGGATTAGAGGTGTAGGGGTCGTGTAGTTAGGATTAGAGGTGTAGGGGTCGTGTAGTTAGGATTAGAGGTCTAGGGGTCGTGTAGTTAGGATTAGAGGTGTAGGGGTCGTGTAGTTAGGATTAGAGGTGTAGGGGTCGTGTCATACCTGATGAGCGTGTTGACCTTGGCCACGTCGATGTCGTAGAGCTTCTTGACGGCGTGTTTGATCTGATGCTTGTTGGCCTTGACGTCTACGATGAAGACGAGGGTGTTGTTGTCCTCGATCTTCTTCATTGCCGACTCTGTCGTCAGAGGGAACTTAATGATGGCATAGTGGTCCAACCTGGGGAGGGAGAGGGACGGGGGAGATCACGTTCAGCGTGCACCTAACGCTGCGACTGAACCCCATTTAAAAAAAGACCGGTATGTTGCTCTAAGGTGCATCAGTGGTTTGTAAGGATGGAATCATGGGATATCATACTTTGATCGCTGTTACCATCATTTGCACCCAGAGCAGAGAAACTAATCTGGACTAAACCATAAAATCTCATTCAAAGCCATTTTTACAATGAAGGTTGTAATAAAATACAAGAATCTTCAAAACAGATGTACGGCTTGTGCATGTCGGTACTGTACCAACGTCATTCTACTGGCATTCTTACGAGTTTGTATGACTTACTTGTTTCTGCGCGGGGCACTCTTGCGGGGGTACTTGGGTTGTCTGCGGAGGCGCAGGGTTTTGGGGCGGCGGAAGGTTGGGGAGGTTCTAATCTTCTTCTTCCTCTGGCTGTGGACTCCTTTCAGAACAGCCTTCTTGGCCTTCAGTGCCTTCACCTTGGCCTCAGTCTTGGCAGGGACAGCTACACAGGAGAGAGAATGTTCCAACTTGGTTAAGTAAACAGCTACAGGAGATGCGTTAGAGAGGGTTTATAAACTAAAGCAGATTGGTTTAACATCCTAAAATCAGAACACTGTTGAACATCTGACCCATCCATATATCAAAAATAATTAGCAGGGCATTGCAGTAAACAACCAATTAGCCTTTACTTGTCCAGTCTACTCCAAATACCTGCAGACATATCTGGGATTGCAAACTCCTTCTCAAAGTAAGACATCATCTGAACTATATAGTACACTTCTCAAAAAGGTTGGGGGTCAATGTGATACATGGCAGGACTTACCAACTTCTCTTATTTGGCGGGTCAAGACGAATATATTACCAGAATACTTGTACCTTTCTCAAACCTGGCCTTCTCCTACGCCCAACGTTGTTTTAATGTGAGTGTAACGGGCAACCACCCTTTACTGATGTTAAGAGTCATCACCATAGCAATTCATCATTTATTTCCTAGCATCGATGTGAAAGTCGTTTAGTTTTTTTTGTTAATAATTGAAATGAATACCGGGTGAGTGTTCATGGGTTGGAGAGGGAAGTGTTTCAGTATGATATGTTAGATAAAGGTTCTGACAGATGTTCTCCCATGTAGCCTGCTGTTTTGTGTTGGTGGAATAAGGGGGCATTTTGTTTCATATTTGGCTTTTTAAATGTAATTTTTTTTTTACAATTGAACAAAAAGCGATTAAATACTGTAAACAAAACAAAAAAACGTCGGCTAGCATTCCTTACAATTTGACGCATACCTTCAATAAGTTCAAAGTAGGTACAACGCAGAACACACCAACGTAATGGAAATGAATGGTTACTAAAACGTGATCGCGGCGTTACTACAGGCCATGCTGTCAACTAAACAACGTGACGAATAAAAATTACATACACCACATACGGACTGCAATCACTCACGTAAGCTCAAACTTATGAATTTGAGAAATGGTCATTAATAGGCGGAATGAAATAACTACGAATGTTTCAGCGAACCGACTAGCAGAGCCACATTGGATGGAAACATGGTCGGTTTGCCACTTCCTACATTTCACGACATTTGGACACAGATAAAAAATAACTACAAGTCGTCTGTGACTTTCAACGATCGTAAAGAACATATACACATGTATAAACATCATGTGTAGCTCTTCATATTAAGTGAATTTACGCAAAAACAATGTAGGGATTCACAGACCTTCCTTCTTCGCCTTCGGTGCCATGATGGGAAAGAACGAGCGATCGGGGTTTCCGCAGCTGTAACACAGGGGCGAGACAGCGGCACTCATATCTCGCGAGACTGGCGAACAGCATCATGGTACTTGTCAGAATATATATTACAATATTACAGTCCAAACTTTAGCTGTGTACTAATACCCATACTAATATACGGTATAATTCATACTAAAATTAATTTATAGTAACTGAACGGTAACCTTTCAGTTGAACGTACTAGCGCTTCGCCTGTCTACCGGAAGTGGATGCTGTTGCTACGCAACTTCTTGGTAGCTTGTTACACATTACTAGCTAGACATCTTACGACTTCATTAAGTGTCCATTAAGAACGCACAACGACGATATCACATAGCTAAGCTGAGAATGACGTGAATAATCAAGTCAATAGGTTGCGTTCGTAAATGCACTCTGGCTATCGACTTCCGATTTCCAAAGCGCAGTATAACGTTAACTGACGAATTTACGAACGCTCAGTTAAATTGTTGCCAGTGTAACCGGCTAGCTAGTTAGCGGGGTGCGGCTAATGCAGTTTCAATCGGTGACGTCACTTGCTCTGAGACCTTGCAGTAGTTGTGGTCAAGGACCACGGCTTTTGTGGAGCGGTGGGTAACGATTCTTCGTAGGAGGCAGTTGTTGATGTGTGCAGAGGTTCCCTGGGGTGAGGAGAGGGACGGAAGCAATACTGTTACACCCACCGCCATTGGACTCTAGAGAAGTGGAAACACGTTCTCTGGAGTGATGAATCACGCTTCACCATCTGGCAGTCCAACGGACAAATTTGGGGTTGGCTGATACCAGGAGGCCACCTGCCCAAATGCAAACTGTAAAGTTTGGTGGAGGAGGAATAATGGGCTGGGGCTGTTTCTCATGGTTCGGGCCCCTTAGTTCCAGTGAAGGGAAATCTTAACGCTACAGCATACAATGACATTCTAGACGATTCTGTGCTTCCAACTTTGTGGCAACAGTTTGGCTTAGGCCCTTTCCTGTTTCAGCATAACAATGCCCACGTGCACAAAGTGAGGTCCATACAGAAATGGTTTGTCGAGATCAGTGTGGAAGAACTTGACTGGCCTGCACAGGGTTCGATTGTTGGACCTTATGTATTCCTAATCTATATCAATGACCTTGCTGCTGTGTCTTATACCATACTTCCCATTATCTTTGCTGATGATACCAATTTGATTTTAGCACACAATTTTGATTCACTAATTAATGAAGCCAACTCAAGCATGGATACATTTTCTAAATGTTTCCAGAAAAACAAATCATCTTTAAATGTATATTCACTAGTAAGAATAAGAAATATTATACCCCAAAAATTAAGGAGACAGAATCCACTAGATTCCTCTGAGATCTAATTGAAATCAAATCAAATCAAATGATGAAAAGTTATCCTGGAAAGATCCTATTCAATTTGTCTGCATTAAAGTGATAAAACCTGTTGGTATCATCAGACAGATGAGTGGTTTGGTTCATCAGGCTTGCTTCCTATCTATACTAGAGCTTCATTTACATGTATTTCATTTACTGTAATATTGTCTGGCCATATGCCCCCTACCTACACAAATTACTCATCATACAAAATAAATTTGCAAGACTGCACCTTTGTTTAAGAAACTCTATCTTGTCTATTTACAATATTAATGTACGCCAATTATGCACTTTCATCTACAAATGCTCATACCTACCAGACAGTTAACCTAAACCCTTCAATGGATTATGATGAACCATGAAGACTGGAGGTCAGCCTGATGAACCATGTAGACTGAAGGTCAGCCTGATGAACCATGAAGACTGGAGGTCAGCCTGATGAGCCATGAAGACTGGGGGTCAGCCTGATGAACCATGTAGACTGGAGGTCAGCCTGATGAGCCATGAAGACTGGGGGTCAGCCTGATGAACCATGTAGACTGGAGGTCAGCCTGATGAGCCATGAAGACTGGGGTCAGCCTGATGAACCATGTAGACTGGAGGTCAGCCTGATGAACCATGAAGACTGGAGATCAGCCTGATGAACCATGAAGACTGGAGGTCAGCCTGATGAACCATGAAGACTGGAGGTCAGCCTGATGAACCAAACTACTCAGTAATCTCCTCCATGAAGACTGGAGGTCAACCTGATGAACCATGAAGACTGGGGGTCAGCCTGATGAACCAAACTACTCAGTAATCTCCTCCATGAAGACTGGAGGTCAGCCTGATGAACCAAACTACTCAGTAATCTCCTCCATGAAGACTGGAGGTCAGCCTGATGAACCAAACTACTCAGTAATCTCCTCCATGAAGACTGGAGGTCAACCTGATGAACCATGAAGACTGAAGACTGGGGTCAGCCTGATGAACCAAACTACTCAGTAATCTCCTCCATGAAGACTGGAGGTCAGCCTGATGAACCAAACTACTCAGTAATCTCCTCCATGAAGACTGGATGGTCAACCTGATGAACCATGAAGACTGGGGGTCAGCCTGATGAACTAAACTGTAGACTCAGTAATCTCCTCCATGAAGACTGGAGGTCAGCCTGATGAACCAAACTACTCAGTAATCTCCTCCATGAAGACTGGAGGTCAGCCTGATGAACCAAACTACTCAGTAATCTCCTCCATGAAGACTGGAGGTCAACCTGATGAACCATGAAGACTGGGGGTCAGCCTGATGAACCAAACTACTCAGTAATCTCCTCCATGAAGACTGGAGGTCAGCCTGATGAACCAAACTACTCAGTAATCTCCATGAAGACTGGAGGTCAACCTGATGAACCATGAAGACTGGGGGTCAGCCTGATGAACCAAACTACTCAGTAATCTCCTCCATGAAGACTGGAGGTCAGCCTGATGAACCAAACTACTCAGTAATCTCCTCCATGAAGACTGGGGGTCAGCCTGATGAACCATGAAGACTGGAGGTCAGCCTGATGAACCAAACTACTCAGTAATCTCCATGAAGACTGGAGGTCAGCCTGATGAACCATGAAGACTGGAGGTCAGCCTGATGAACCAAACTACTCAGTAATCTCCTCCATGAAGACTGGAGGTCAGCCTGATGAACCAAACTACTCAGTAATCTCCATGAAGACTGGAGGTCAGCCTGATGAACCAAACTACTCAGTAATCTCTGTTACAGCAGCAAAGGGGGGACCAACTCCATATTAAAGCCTTCCCAGAAGAGTGGAGGCTGTTATAGCAGCAATGTTCCATCATCTAGTGGAAAGCCTTCCCAGAAGAGTGGAGGCTGTTATAGCAGCAATGTTCCAACATCTAGTGGAAAGCCTTCCCAGAAGAGTGGAGACTGTTACAGCAGCAATGTTCCTACATCTAGTGGAAAGCCTTCCCAGAGGGTTTCACAGCAGCTTTAGTAATGACTTCCCAGAAGAGTGGAGGCTGTTACAGCAGCAAAGGACCAACTCCATATTCAAACCTTCCCAGAAAGTGGGCCTTCCCAGAAGAGTGGAGGCTGTTATAGCAGCAATGTTCCTACATCTAGTGGAAAGCCTTCCCAGAAGAGTGGAGGCTGTTATAGCAGCAATGTTTCAACATCTAGTGGAAAGCCTTCCCTGAAGAGTGGAGGCTGTTATAGCAGCAATGTTCCAACATCTAGTGGAAAGCCTTCCCAGAAGAGTGGAGGCTGTTATAGCAGCAATGTTCCATCATCTAGTGGAAAGCCTTTCCAGAAGAGTAGAGGCTGTTATAGCAGCAATGTTCCTACATCTAGTGGAAAGCCTTCCCAGAAGAGTGGAGGCTGTTATAGCAGCAATGGGGAAACCAACTCCATATTAATGCCCATAATTCTGCAATGAGATGTTCAACGAGCAGATGCCCAAATACTTTTGTTCATGTAGTGTACATGCATACCCCCAAAATATATATATATGGAAGTTGAAAATCTACATTCAAAATGCATATTTATTAAAGAACATAACCAAGCACACAGGTTTAAGAAAAATACAAATATATTAAAATAAAATAAAAACATTAAACGTCACAGGTCTTATACTGTACATATCATATCAGACCTATCTGACATATCATATCAGACCTATCTGACATATCAGACCCATCTGACATATCATATCAGACCCATCTGACATATCAGACCCATCTGACATATCATATCAGACCCATCTGACATATCATATCAGACCCATCTGACATATCATATCAGACCTATCTGACATATCAGACCCATCTGACATATCATATCAGACCTATCTGACATATCAGACCCATCTGACATATCTGACATATCAGACCTATCTGACATATCATATCAGACCTATCTGACATATCATATCAGACCTATCTGACATATCATATCAGACCTGACATATCAGACCCATCTGACATATCATATCAGACCCATCTGACATATCTGACATATCAGACCCATCTGACATATCATATCAGACCCATCTGACATATCAGACCCATCTGACATATCATATCAGACCCATCTGACATATCATATGACCCATCTGACATATCATATCAGACCCATCTGACATATCATATCAGACCTATCTGACATATCATATCAGACCCATCTGACATATCAGACCCATCTGCCATATCATATCAGACCCATCTGACATATCATATCAGACCCATCTGCCATATCATATCAGACCTATCTGACATATCATATCAGACCCATCTGACATATCATATCAGACCTATCTGACATATCATATCAGACCTATCTGACATATCAGACCTGACATATCATATCAGACCTATCTGACCTATCTGCCATATCATATCAGACCTATCTGACATATCATATCAGACCTATCTGACATATCATATCAGACCTATCTGACATATCATATCAGACCTATCTGACATATCATATCAGACCTATGCATTCGGAAAGTATTCAGAGTCCTTGATTTTTTCCAAATTTTGTTAGGTTACAGCCTTATTCCAAAATTGATTAAATAATATGGGGTATCTCCCCTCAATCTACACACAATGCTCCATAATGAAGGAAAAAACAGGGTTAGACATTTTTGCAAATGTATTAAAAATAAAAAAAAACTGAAATATGACATTTACTTAAGTATTCAGACCCTTTAATCAGTTTAACCTCTCTTGGGTAGGGGGCAGTATTTTCACGTCCGGATGAAAAGCTTGCCCAAAATAAACTGCCTGTTACTCGGGCCCAGAAGCTAGGATATGCATATAATTGGTAGATCTGGATAGAAACCACTTTAACGTTTTCAAAAACTGTTAAAATATGTATGTATGTGAGTATAACAGAACTGATATGGTAGGCGAAACCCCGAGGACAACCCCCCCCCAAAAAAATTCAGCCTACCACAATTTTCAATGGCTATCACTTTTATTATAAGGCCAAGTCCTCCCAGATTGCAGTCCCTAGGGTTTCCACTAGATGTTTATAATTGGCTCATTCATCCCCCTCCTCTCCCCTGTAACTATTCCCCAGGTCGTTGCTGCAAATTAAAACGTGTTCTCAGTCAACTTACCTGGTAAAATAACGGATAAATAAAATAAAATAAATGTTAACAGTCTTTAGAAAATAGTTTCATGCTGTTTTTTTGAAAAATGACCCAGAAATTGTAGATTTTCTAGGTGGCTCCCATTTTGGCTGTAGTGTTTCCAAGCGCGTGGAAGAGAGGGTGTTCTGTGGTATTTTTCTCCGGTAAAGACAATAACGATTCTCCGTCTTAAATGCTATCGTTTATTTACATATTAGGGGACCTAAGGTTTTATTATAAACGTTGTTTGACTTGTTTGGACAAGTTTATTAGTAATGTTTGGGACTCATTTTGTATGCATTTTGATGGAGGGAAACTGGGTGGATTATTGACTGAAGTGCGCCAGCTAAACTTAGTTTTTATGAATATAAAGAAGGATATTATCGAACAAAATGACCATTTGTGATGTAACTGGGACCTTTTGGAGTGCCAACAGAATAATATCATCAAAGGTAAGGCATTTTTATATTGCTTTTTCTGACTTTCGTGGCCCACCTGCCTGGTTGAAATATGTTTTTCATGTGTTTGTATTCGGGGTGCTGTCCTCAGATAATCACATGGTCTGCTTTCGCCATAAAGCCTTTTTGAAATCTGACACTGCGGCTGGATTAACAAGAAGTTATGCTTTATTTTGATGTATTACACTTGTGATTTTATGAAAGTTAAATATTTATAATTCTGTAGTTTGAATTTCGCGCTCTGCAATTTCACTGGATGTTGGCCAGCTGGGACACTACCGTCCTACCTGTCCATAAGTAGTTAAGCACCTTTGGCAGCGATTACAGCCTCGAGTCTTCTTGGGTATGATGCTACAAGCTTGACACACCTGTATTTGGGGAGTTTCTCCCATTATTCTTTGCAGATCCTCTGAAACTGTCAGGTTGAACGGGGAGCGTCGCTGCATAGCTATTTTCAGGTCTCTCCAGAGATGTCGATCAGGTTCAAGTCCAGGCTCTGGCTGGGCGACTTAAAGACATTCAGAGACTTGTCAACGAAGCCACTCCTGCATTGTCTTGGCTGTGTGCTTAGAGTCATTGTCCTGTTGGAAGGTGAACCTTCGCCCCAGTCTGAGCGTTCTGGAGCAGGATTTCATCAAGGATCTCGCTGTACTTTGCTCCGTTCATCTATGCCTTGATTCTGACTAGTCTCCCAGTCCCTGAAAAACATCCCCACAGCGTGATGCTGCCACCACCATGCTTCACCGTAGGGATGGTGCCAGGTCTCCTCCAGACATGATGCTGCCACCACCATGCTTCACCGTAGGGATGGTGCCAGGTTTCCTCCAGACGTGACATTCAGGCCAAAGGGTTCAACCGTGGTTTCATCAGACCAGAGAATCTTGTTTCTCATGGTCTGGGAGTCCTTTAGGTGTCTTTTGGCAAACTCCAAGCAGGCTGTCATGTTCCTTTTACTGAGGAATGGCATCCGTTTGGCTAATCTACCATAAAAGCTTGAGTGCTGCAGAGATGGTTGTCCTTCTGGAAGGTTCTCCCATCTCCACAGAGGAACTCTGGAGCTCTGTCAGGGTGACCATCGGGTTCTTGGTCAGCTCCCTGACCAAGACCCTTTTCCCCCGATTGCTCAGTTTGACCGGGCGGCCACCTCTAGGAAGAGTCTTGGTGGTTCCAAACTTCTTCCATTTAACAATGATGGTGACCACTGTGTTCTTGGGGACCTTCAATGCTGCAGCCATTTTTTGGTACCCTTGCCCAGATCTGTGCCTCGACGCTCTACGGACAATTCCTTCAACCTCACGGCTTGATTTTTGCTCTGACATACACTGTCAACTGTGGGACCTGATATATACAGGTGTGTGCCTTTCCAAATCATGTCCAATCAATTTAATTTACCACAGGTGGATTCCAATCAATTTGTAGAAACATCCCCAGGACGATCAATGGAAATAGGATGCACCTGAGCTCAATTTCATAGTCTCATAGTAAAGGGTCTTAATGCTGTTTTTTTATTAAGGTATCATGTTATTATTTTTAATACAATTGCTAAAATTTATAAAAATCTGTTTTTGTTTTGTCATTATGGGGTATTGTGTGTAGATTGCGTCTTGGAAATGATTTTACACAGGGACACTCGAAGTCAATCTTAAATGAATCACTGTTTATTGTCAGCGCCCTGGAGAGGTTCTAACCAACTCAATGACCCATAGTACACATGTCAATCAGGAGCTCTGCTGGGGCAGTCCCAACAGTTGTCTTACAGACGGCTATACACAGACAAGTTATATTTGCATGATTTGGCATAATTAATTCATCATTATCGTTTTGTTTCATTTATGTGATCGACCAACACTGGTTCACAGCATGTGACACACCAATACCGCACAAGGCTTCTTCTCTCTAAGCTGAGACCTTAAAAGTAAAATATCTTTTGTTCTCAAAACAAGGTTCTGGGCGTACTGCCAAATTGCAGACTGACAAGTGAGGATTCCTTCAATCAGAACACAGAAATTAGTTATTAGAAAAGCTCAAGTATAACAATTCCATCACAAATGATTGGGCGAAAATGTAATCAATTTTAGAATAAAGCTGTAACATAACAAAATGTGGAAAAAGTCAAGGGGTCTGAATACTTTCCGAAAGTATGATACTAGCCTCATGCCATGAATATGCCATCTGGAGATAACTCTGTGTTATAAAGTGTTTTTTCTAGAAGTTTCTGGGATGCTACATGTCCTACTTACATCAGTACACTCGTAACTTCAGCTTTAAAACTTCTATTAGATCAAATAAACATCAAATAAGCCATACATTTTTTATGTTGACGAAATTCGACCTCCCTACAAAAACTCCTTGCTTGGTGGGCGAAATGACAACAAAAAAACACCACATGACAATTTTTCAGTCGAGTTGGGCCTCACTCTTCCTCTTCGATACAATTCTACAAGATTTGATTTTATTGTCTTCGTGTGAACAGAACTTCTCACAGCCATTGGCCACTTGAAATGTAGACAAGGACACTGTCCTTTGGTTAAGGTACAATGCTTTAGAAATTAAAAAAAAAACTAAAATGCTTTATACTAGACATTTGAAATTCACGACATTGTTCCTCCATTTTATTATAGTCACGTTGCATATTTCATAAGTCGATCCAATTATTTTACATCCTTGACGAGGAGTGAACCGGGACACACGTCATGGAGAAGGGGGAGGAAAGAGCCCTCAGAAAGAGTCAGTAAACAGGTCTCTGGACCAATCACACGCTTTATTCTCCTCGTGGAGGGAAGGGCTAACAGACCTGCTGTCTTCGAGCTGCTGGTTGGCTAAACCCTCTGTCTGACCCTCTCTCAGTGTCTGGTGAATATGTGTAGATCTCCTGTTCTCTCTCTCTCCCCCTGTGGTTCTCCCTCTGTTCTCTCTCTCTCTCCCTGTGGTTCTCCCTCTGTTCTCTCTCTCTCCCCCAGCATGCTGTTTGTCTGTCCTTCTGGAGCACCAGGGTCTTTGAGTGGGAGAGATCACCATCTCACTGTCGTCATCACACAGTCTCATACTACCGGTCCTTCTCCCTCCAGGTGTTCTCTTCAGAGCTCTTCTCATGAACCTCTGACACTGCAGAGCTAGTATATTATCTCTGGGTCTCTTGGTGTGTGTGAGTCCTTTAGGTGTGTGTGTGTGGGTGTTGCTGGGTGTGTGTCGCCGGGCTCTGACCTGCAGTGTATGTGGTGGAGCAGTTTTCCTGATGATGGGGGTGGACTGGGACAAAGGGACACAGTCACAACACTCTGAAGGTGTGTCCATGTGTGTGTCGGTGCGGGGTGTGTGTGTGTCGATGCTGGGTGTGTGTGTGTCGATGCTGGGTGTGTGTGTGTCGATGCTGGGTGTGTGTGAGTCGGTGCAGGGTGAGTGTGAGTCCATGCTGGGTGTGTGTGTGTCGATGCTGGGTGTGTGTGTGTCGGTGCTGGGTGTGTGTGAGTTGATGCTGGGTGTGTGTGTATTGATGCTGGGTGTGTGTGTATTGATGCTGGGTGTGTGTGAGTCCGTGCGGGATGTGTGTGTGTCGATGCTGGGTGTGTGTGTGTCTGTGCTGGGTGTGTGTGTGTTGATGCTGGGTGTGTGCAAGTCCGTGCTGGGTGTGTGCGTGTCCGTGCTGGGTGTGTGTGTGTCTGTGCTGGGTGTGTGTGTGTCTGTGCTGGGTGTGTGTGTGTCTGTGCTGGGTGTGTGTGTGTTGATGCTGGGTGTGTGTGAGTCCGTGCCGGTCTGAGAGCAGTGGAAGAGGTCTGCTGAACAGTTATACTCCCCCAGGTCAGCTGTGTGTCGGTGCGGGGTGTGTGTGTGTCGGTGGTCTGCTGAACAGTTATACTGCCCCAGGTCAGCTGTGTGTCCGGGTGACCGAGGGCTGAGACCTCCATGCTGTCCAACATTAGTAATGTCCAGTAGACTTCTGTGTGATGTGGGGCTCGACTCTGTGTCTGTCAGAGTAGTGAATACGTTTCTCCCCACAGGGCTGGTCTGGGCACGATGGTCAGTTGGTGTCTGTGTGTCTGCAGGATCACAGACAAACTCCCCCAGACACTCAGAGAAGGGCAGGTCTTCCCAGGCCACAAAGTCAGATCGACAGGTTTGTTCACACACTGACCTGTACTCCTCCTCCGTGTCTGAAACACCCCTCTTCCTGAAGCTGGACGGCGCAGTCCGTATATATCCAGACTGTGTTGGAGCGGTCCACGTGAAAGAGGCAGGGGGGTGAACAGGGGAGTCAGAACCTTCACAGAAAGAGGACAGAACATCCCAGTAGCTGTTCCTACTGTGTCCCCCCTCCCCCTGACTACTGTTCCTACTGTGTCCCCCCTCCCCCTGACTACTGTTCCTACTGTGTCCCCCCTCCCCCTGACTACTGTTCCTACTGTGTCCCCCCTCCCCCTGACTACTGTTCCTACTGTGTCCCCCTCCCCCTGACTACTGTTCCTACTGTGTCCATCCTCCCCCTGACTACTGATCCTACTGTGTCCCCCTCCCCCTGACTACTGTTCCTACTGTGTCCCCCTCCCCCTGACTACTGATCCTAATGTGTCCCCCTCCCCATGACTCAGTCCTTTATCCTCTCCCCCCCCCTCATCTTCCTCCTGTTCTGCAGACGACGTGATCACCCCCGGAGACTGTTGCCAGGGTGCCTTGTGTATGTTGGTCGGGGTTGGGGTGAGGGCTAAGGTGCACTGCAGTGACATGGATCGGCCACAGGAGGGCAGTGTAGAGTCGAAGCTGTGGAGAGGAGAAGGGTGACGCAGGAGAGGAGCTGTACTGGTGTCAGCGCTGGGCTGGGGAGCTGGTCTAGGATCAGTTGTCCAGTCAGCGCAGAGAGCAGCTTGCTGTAGGAGGGTTCTGTAGTAACTGACTACAGAGCAGCCTGGAACAGAGGCCATGGGCAGAGAGATCTGACTGGCGATGAACTGGCCTGCCTCTCTCCTGTAGGGGTGGGGGCCAGATATCTGCACCAGAGACATCACAACATAGCTGGATGGAATGACAACTTCCAATCATACTACTTGGGAAACACTGGCATCATTCTGTAATAGTTGATATGTAATAACAGACAAGTGGTTTTCTTTCTCATGAAGCGGTTGAAATTATAAACCAGAACGATTAATTAAGGTTGTACCTTGATCCCAAAAACAAAATGTCTTCCAATGAAGCAGTCCTCTACGGCCTTAACCAGCAGCCTGCTTCGACACCCTGACCTCTGACCTTCACTTCCCACTGGACCGGAAGACTCCTCCACCAGCCTGGACACACAAAACCACTTTGTTTATCCATGTTGCCATTCTCATACAAACACAATCTTTTCATTCAACACACCGTAACCCCGTGGACTACACAGGAACTAAGTTCACCGTAACCCCGTGGACTACACAGGAACTAAGTTCACCGTAACCCCGTGGACTACACAGGAACTAAGTTCACCGTAACCCCGTGGACTACACAGGGAACGTGGACTACACAGGAACTAAGTTCACCGTAACCCCGTGGACTACACAGGAACTGACTCACAGGAACTAAGTTCACAGGATCTAAGTTCACAGGATCTAAGTTCACAGGATCTAAGTTCACCGTAACCCTGTGGACTACACAGGAACTAAGTTCACCGTAACCCCGTGGAATACACAGGAACTAAGATCCGCAAGCTCATGTCTTAAAAATATTGCAGAGTTCCTGGAAAAAAAGTATTGTGCATTTGGAAAGTATTCAGACCCCTTCCCCATTTCAACATTTTGTTAAGTTACAGCCTTATTCTCTTTTTCCACTTAATCTACACACAATACCCCATAATGACACAGCAAAAACAGTTTTTTAAAAATGTTTACAAATGTACTAAAAATAAACAGAAATACCTTATTTACATAAGTATTCAGACCCTTTACTATGAGACTATGAAATTGAGCTCAGATGCATCTTGTTTCCATTGATCGTCCTTGAGATGTTTCTACAACTTTATTGGGGTCCACCTGTGGTAAATTCAATTGACTGGACATGATTTGGAAAGGCACACACCTGTCTATATAAGGTCCCACAGTTGACAGTGTATGTCAGAACAAAAACCAAGCCACGAGGTCGAAGGAATTCCGAGACAGGATTGTTTCGAGGCACAGATCTGGGGAAGGGTACCAAAATATTGAAGGTCCCCAAGAACAGTGACCTCCAATCTAAAGTGGAAAATTTTTGGGATCCACCAAGACTCTCCCTAGAGCTGACTGCCCAGCAAAACTGAGCGGTCGGGGGAGAAGGGCCTTGGTGAGGGAGGTGACCAAGAACCTGATGGTCACTCTGACAGAGCTCCAGAGTTGCTCTGTGGAGATGGGAGAGCCTTTTATGGTAGACTGGCCAGACGGAAACCACTCCTCAGTAAAAGGAACATCACAGCCCCCTTGGAGTTTGCCAAAAGGCACCTAAAGGACTCTCAGACCATGAGGAACAAGATTCTCTGGTCTGATGAAACCACGGTTGAACCCTTTGGCCTGAATGTCACGTCTGGAGGAAACCTGGCACCATCCCTACGGTGAAGCATGGTGGTGGCAGCATCATGTCTGGAGGAAACCTGGCACCATCCCTACGGTGAAGCATGGTGGTGGCAGCATCACGCTGTGGGGATGTTTTTCAGGGACTGGGAGACTAGTCAGAATCGAGGCATAGATGAACGGAGCAAAGTACAGCGAGATTCTTGATGAAGTCCTGAGCGATCTGGAGCAGGTTCTCAGATTGGGGCGAAGGTTCACCTTCCAACAGGACAACAACCCTAAGCACACAGCCAAGACAATGCAGGAGTGGCTTCGGGACAAGTCTCTGAATGTCCTTGAGTGGCCCAGCCAGAGCCTGGACTTGAACCCAATCGAACATCTCTGGAGAGACCTCAAAATAGCTGTGCAGCAATGCTCCCCATCCAACCTGACAGAGTTTGAGAGGATCTGCAGAGAAGAATGGGAGAAACTCCCCAAATACAGGTGTGCCAAGCTTGTAGCGTCATACCCAAGAAGACTTGAGGCTGTAATCACTACTTATATATATATATATATATATATATATATACACACACACACACACACACACACACACATTTGCAAAAATGTCTAAAAAACAGTTTTTGCTTTGTCATTATGTGTAGAGTGGAAAAAACAATGTAATCAATTTTAGAATAAGGCTGTAACCTAACAAAATGTAGAAAAAGTCAAGGAGTCTGAATACTTTCCGAATGCACTGTAGAATCTCTACATTGAAAACAGGCGGTTGATGTCAGCGACCCTCATCGAATATTCAAAAAACTATTACAATGAGATGTATCCACCAATCCAAAGAAAGGATAGGCGGGACCACCAGACAGAACACCAGTCCACCAATAAGGCTGTACCTGTGAAGGTGGGTGGATAGGGAAGGGGTGTGTTATCTGTGAAGGTGGGTGGATGGGGCAGGAGTGTGTTACCTGTGAAGGTGGGTGGATGGGGCAGGAGTGTGTTACCTGTGAAGGTGGGTGGATAGGGCAGGAGTGTGTTACCTGTGAAGGTCGGTGGCAGGGGCTCCAAAGAGGGGGTTGAGACAGCTCCCGAACACAGTCACCCCAAATATGGTGTTGTCTCTGGTGACCCTTAGAGCCAGGCGGTACCTGTAGACCAGGTGTGGTTCCAGACAACTGTAGCAAGACCTGGAGCAGTGCCATCAAGAGGAGAACAACACTACAGTCTGACAGACAGCACCAACATGTGGTTAAACACACCTCATACCCCCCTCCCTGTGTCTGGGAGGCTCCCTGTGTCTGGGAGGCGCCCACCCCCCCCCCCCCTCCCTGTGTCTGGGAGGTGCCCAACCCCCTCCCTGTGTCTGGGAGGCTTCCAGGATAGTTACTGGGTGGCCAATCATCCTCCAGGATAGTTACAGTGCCAATCATCCTCCAGGTTAGTTACTGGGTGGCCAATCTTCCTCCAGGTTAGTTACTGGGTGGCCAATCTTCCTCCAGGATAGTTACTGGGTGGCCAATCTTCCTCCAGGATAGTTACTGGGTGGCCAATCGTCCTCCAGGATAGTTACTGGGTGGCCAATCTTCCTCCAGGATAGTTACTGGGTGGCCAATCTTCCTCCAGGATAGTTACTGGGTGGCCAATCTTCCTCCAGGATAGTTACTGGGTGGCCAATCATCCTCCAGGATAGTTACTGGGTGGCCAATCATCCTCCAGGTTAGTTACTGGGTGGCCAATCTTCCTCCAGGTTAGTTACTGGGTGGCCAATCATCCTCCAGGTTAGTTACTGGGTGGCCAACCATCCTCCAGGTTAGTTACTGGGTGGCCAACCATCCTCCAGGTTAGTTACTGGGTGGCCAACCATCCTCCAGGTTAGTTACTGGGTGGCCAACCATCCTCCAGGTTAGTTACTGGGTGGCAGCCATCCTCCAGGTTAGTTACTGGGTGGCAGCCATCCTCCAGGTTAGTTACTGGGTGGCCAATCATCCTCCAGGTTAGTTACTGGGTGGCAGCCATCCTCCAGGTTAGTTACTGGGTGGCCAATCATCCTCCAGGTTAGGTACTGGGTGGCCAATCATCCTCCAGGTTAGTTACTGGGTGGCAGCCATCCTCCAGGTTAGGTACTGGGTGGCCAATCATCCTCCAGGTTAGTTACTGGGTGGAAGCCATCCTCCAGGTTAGTTACTGGGTGGCCAACCATCCTCAAGGACATCCTTTTATTCCAGCACTGGTCTAACCACCTTGCAGCCTAAACATCAGCTGCTCAACAGGACCTTGATAAGCAGACCTGTGTGTTTCAGAGTTGGATGAAAAGCCTGCACAGCCAGGAGCTCTCCAGATGGAGGGTTGACCACATGTTGATAACATGTGACTAACAGTGCAGTTCCACATTGTGAGGGGTTGAGTGTCTTGATCAAGGGCCCAACAGCAGGAGACGGTAGGTCGACATGGAGTCAGACAGCAGCCTTCCAGTGTCAGTAATGCTTTACTCTTCCACATCGGTGTAACAAGTGTTGAATTCCATAAATAACGACAAAGTCTTTATAGATCCCATGCCTGAAATTACTGGACATTCCTTTTGTTGTTGTTGTCAGTGCCCTTTTTAATGTTGCACACTTTCCTCTCCTTCTGCATTCCCCTTCCTAAACATCCCCTGCACCGTTTCGCAAGTGATCATAGCGATGATAATTGACGTTTCCAAACGTCAAAACACAGCTTCGGGATTGTATTTCCCACAGAGCCAGTAGTTGGATAATTAAGCCAAGGGCTTTTCGATAACCAGTGTGTCTCTTACCTGGCCGTGTCCGTCTGTTGCATCCTGGAGAAGCATCCTCTGCAACAGGGGTATAACACACACGAGTCCTGAAGAGACAACACAACACAGTCCACCAGAGCCCTTCTCACTGACATTAGCGGACTGCTTCTCCAGAAATACGTAACTTATCTAAATGTGTATAACTAGCAGCTAACTAGTTACCGGTAGCTAGCAAACCTACGATTAAGTGTGCTTGGTTGATCTGCTTTCTTGCCTCTCTCGACAGCTATAGCCTTCGTATATAAAACATGTACAATATCTACTAGATTTTTGTTAATTTACTCAAATTCATAGCAGGCATGTGAGAAGCACCGTGTCCGACCGCCAATCTTTCAAACAGCGACGTCCGGTTTGATACCGTCGCTCCAACGCATGCGTCGAAATCCGGTTATAATTCTTCTTCTTTGGTAGAATGGCGTTCGCAACAATTAAATGTGCCTTCCGCCACCTACTGTGCGGGTAGATAAAAATGTTTTTTTTTTTTTTAAATGAAAACATTTGGGTAAAAATACAGTATATAAAATATTATACAAACTAATACTAACAAAAACAAATTAACAAAAAAAAAATCTACCTGCTTTTCTGTAAAAAAAACTCGTTCTAATCAGTTCCCAACACAGGCTCTGAATCCTCCTGGCAGGGAGTCTTGAAGTTATGATATCCAGCTTTTTGGACTTCTTAGACAGTTGTGCTGTACAATTAATCACTGTGGTTCTAAATGCCACAAAATCCCCCTTCTTCACAATGAGTGTATCCAGATCACCCGATTGATTTAAAACACCAGCCACTGGTTGCTATGCATCCACTGCCATATCCTGTTGCCTCTTGCCCCTTCGACTCTCTTCGTCACATCCACATAGGAGATCTGCTGCGTGGCCCTGATCCGTGACATCTCGACCTCCTACACCCTAACAGGGCACTCAAGGAAGTCCAGAGTATGATCCCTACCACAGTTACAACATTTTCCATTCACAGATTCTTCAATATCATACGTCTCCTGTCTGCAAACATTTGTCACCTGACCACATCCTTTACAATTAAAAACAAAACTTGGGGTAAACCTTTGAAGTACATGTTTTTGATACTTCTTATCATCCACCAGCAACCTCTGTTGAGGGGAATAGAGATCCAAGGGAATCAATTGAAAACCAGTTACCAATGTGGATAAAAATGGTCCAGAACCTGACCCGACAAGCCACACCTAGTGGATCGTATGTAGTCGTTACCAATGGGTAGAAATGGTCCAGAACCTGACCCGACAAGCCACACCTAGTGGGTCGTATGTAGTCGTTACCAATGGGTAGAAATGGTCCAGAACCTGACCCGACAAGCCACACCTAGTGGTCGTATGTAGTCGTTACCAATGGGTAGAAATGGTCCAGAACCTGACCCGACAAGCCACACCTAGTGGATCGTATGTAGTCGTTACCAATGGGTAGAAATGGTCCAGAACCTGACCCGACAAGCCACACCTAGTGGTCGTATGTAGTCGTTACCAATGGGTAGAAATGGTCCAGAACCTGACCCGACAAGCCACACCTAGTGGGTCGTATGTAGTCGTTTTAAAAAGAAGAGTCAGAGTGAATTGTTTGGATCAATTTTAGTCCCATTGCTCAGTATGCCTATCGCATGCAGTGTCCTCTCATACATCTTCCAACAAGATAAGACAGCTAGGAATCAACCCAGATGCGTCCAATTATATGTCTCCAAAGAATATTGGATTGCCCATACTATTGGCTCTCATAAGGTTTCTGGTTAGATCTGAGGGATCTAGGGAACACACTTAATGTGTTGTAGAGTAGTGATCTGAGGGATCTAGGGAACACACTTAATGTGTTGTAGAGTAGTGATCTGAGGGATCTAGGGAACACACTTAATGTGTTGTAGATATGTGGTAGTAGAGTAGTGGTCTGAGGGAACACACTTAATGTGTTGTAGATATGTGGTAGTAGAGTAGTGGTCTGAGGGAACACACTTAATGTGTTGTAGATATGTGGTTGTAGAGTAGTGGTCTGAGGGAACACACTTAATGTGTTGTAGATATGTGGTAGTAGAGCAGTGGCCTGAGAGCACACACTTAATGTGTTGTGAAATCTGTAGGAAAATGTCTTGTAATGTTTAAATTTTTTTTATATATAACTGCCTTAATTTTGATGAACCCCAGGCAGAGTGGGGATCCATAATAAATACAAATGGCCTCTGTGATCCATGAATCAATCCAACACCCATGTCCAAGAGGCAAACCTTTTGATTGATTGCAACCAAGGTGTGTTTAAGAAAATTGTTGGAAGGAAATGCATATGTGGGGTAATATATAGCCACATGATTGTACTTTGTAATGCATTTGGGGCTATGGAGTGGGTGGAGTAGAACGTGTTGCTGGGTATTTATACCTCAGTCCCCCATGAAATAACACCACATATAGATTCTACAGACCCCACTGACTATTCCCAAACCAACTTTTACATCTGCAAATAGAATAGTGTTTTCTCTATAAGCCAATATGTTATTTATAGGCCATACATTGTATTGCATTGCAGTGAATTGGAGTAGGTGGGAGTAGAACGTGTTGCTGGGTATTTATACCTCAGTCCCCCTTGCTTGAAATAATACAAGGTATAAATTATACAGACCGTGGTGAGTAATCCCAACCACACTTTTACTTCAGCTTCTAGAATAGTCTTCTCTATGTATATCATATACAGTGTATTGTATTGGCAGCATTTATTTGACCTTGGAACATGTTTTAAAACCCACATTTTAATACAAATGCCACTTAACTATGAACACATATAAATCAATGTTAATGTTCAGCCTATTATTTTTTTTATAAATCATGAATAAATACAGTTTTGCGACACCTTTCTATGATTACGACCTCTATTTGGACAATTCCTTGACCCGGAAGTACGTTTTTAGTGTTGCTGGTAATGCCTTTGTATGATACCCCTCTGAACATGTCAATTCTTTAAAGGTCAGAAAGCTCAGAACAGTTTCATAAACTCCTATTTAAAATATGAATTAAAGTGTTGCTGTAAATGTGGATGGTTTGAGGATAATTTAGATTTCCCAAGTGAAAGTCCATGTTTCCGACTGTCAACGAACGGAAGTTGTTGTACACCGTCGGACTTTTTTTTGTGAAACACTGGCGGTATTTTCGATTCTTCACGTATGTTTCCATCTTCCTACAAAATATTTATTGTTGTCCCCTTTCTTTTATTTGTTGACATTATTTGCAGAAACAAACGTAGCTTACTCTGTGATACATTCAGAAGTGTTGTATGCTAATGTTGTTAACGTTATCTGGCTAAAACGTTGAATTTTGTAGCAAAACGTGACAACAACTAACGTAAAGCTAACGTAGCTACTTTAACGTTAGCTAACGGTTGTTAGAAGTATACTAATGAATGTTTTTTATTTCACCATGATACTCTGTCGTAGTGCCTGTTTGCTCCAGCCAGCCCAGTAAACAGGGAGGTCGGATATGGAGGGTCGCTGAGCCCTGCTCTCTACCGGGGTCGGTCAGCCAGTCCAGCCGGACAGGACTCCGGTTAGGAGACGCACAGTTAGGACGACAGGATGAGCTCCGCCGCCCCCCCGGCCAAGAGGAAATGTTACATGGGACGACATCAGGTCATCAAGAAAAACAGGTGTTTTTCTTCTCCACACAACACTGAGTTAACCTGTCATGTTAACACACCTGTGTCCCACTGTGGAACAGCAGTTGACTCGTTCACAGAATGTACTGGACTAGATTTCGAAACTCGGTTATTTACTATATTATAACATTTAAGAGGTTTTAATATTATTAGGGATGGGCACTGCTACGGACGTTCGTATTTGATTACTTGCTAGTTACTTATTAGAATAAGAAAAAATAGCCCTATTTGAATGAAAATGCTTTTCAAGAGTGTAGCTTGTTATTTTCGGTCAATCAAAGCAGCACTACCGTCAACACGTTTATTGGTCGCGTACATATATATTTACAGATGTTATCGCAGGTGCAATGAAATGCTTGTGTTTCTAGCTCCAACAGTGCAATCCAAAAATTAAAAAGAAAGAAATGAAGAAATATCAGAACAAGCAATATCAGAATGATCAATGGTCTGTTATAATCTCCACCCGGCACAGCCAGAAGAGGACTGGCCACCCCACATAGCCTGGTTCATCTCTAGGTTTCTTCCTAGGTTCTGGCCTTTCTAGGGAGTTTTTCCGAACCACAGTGTTTCTACACCTGCATTGCTTGCTGTTTGGGGTTTTAGGCTGGGTTTCTGTACAGCACTTTGAGATATCAGCTGATGTAAGAAGGGCTATATAAATACATTTGATTTGAAAAGGTGAGTACAGCAGTAGTTATATAGGAACCATTACTAGAATACAGTATATACATATGAAGTGGGTAAAACAGTATGTAAACATTATTAAAGTGACCAGTGTTCCATGTCTATGTACATAGGGCAGCAGTCTATAAGGCACAGGGTAGAGTCCTGGGTGGTAGCCAGCTAGTGACTAAGTTCAGGGCAGGGTACTGGGCGGAGGCCGGCTAGTGGGGACTGTTTAACAGACCGATGGCCTAGAGATCGAAGTGGTTTATCAGTCGCTCGGTTCCAGCTTAGATGCACATGTACTGTCTCCTAGGGCCGGGACAATACCAGTATTGGAATATTTTTTAAACACTGAGCACACCAAACTATTTGGACCTTTAAAAACCTGCTGTATGTAAAATAGTGTGTGCTATAGCTTGGAAAATACATAACTCTGGATGACCGCATAATTATGTTTGTTTCCAAAATTAGGGTTGTTTTCCTAAAAGGTAAATTCGCTTCGTGTTTTGTTACCTTGCCACGATAGTAATGAGTATCTCAATACTGGTATCGTCCCATCCCTACTGTCTCTGCATTCTAGATGGTAGATGGGTGAACAGGCTGTGGCTCGTGTAGATGAGGTCCTTGATGATCTTCTAGATGGGTGAACAGGCTGTGGCTCGTGTAGATGAGGTCCTTGATGATCTTCTAGATGGGTGAACAGGCTGTGGCTCGTGTAGATGAGGTCCTTGATGATCTTCTAGATGGGTGAACAGGCTGTGGCTCATGTAGATGAGGTCCTTGATGATCTTCTAGATGGGTGAACAGGCTGTGGCTCGTGTAGATGAGGTCCTTGATGATCTTCTAGATGGGTGAACAGGCTGTGGCTCGTGTAGATGAGGTCCTTGATGATCTTCTAGATGGGTGAACAGGCTGTGGCTCGTGTAGATGAGGTCCTTGATGATCTTCTAGATGGGTGAACAGGCTGTGGCTCATGTGGATGAGGTCCTTGATGATCAAATCAAATGTATTTATAAAGCCCCTTTTACATCAGCTGATATCTCAAAGTGCTGTACAGAAACCGAAAATTACAGACACCGACATTTCTAACTCATACCAAAGCAATTTAGATCCAGTTGCAGAGGGAGGTGTTCAGTCCCTGGCTCCTGAACTTAGTGATGAGCTTTGAGGGGATAATGGTGTTGAACGCAGAACGGTAGTCAATGATCAGCATTCTTACATAGGTCTGGCTTTTGTCCAGGGGGAAGTGTGTAGTCTGATGGCGATTGTGTTGTCTGTGGATCTATTGGGGCGGTAAGCAAACTGAAGTGGGTCTAAGGTGGCAGGTAGAGTTGATATGATTCTTGACTAGTCTCCCAAAGCACTTCATGATGACAGAAGTGAGTTCTATGGGCCGGTAGTCATTCAGTTCAGTTAGCTTTGCTTTCTTGGGTACAGGAACAATGGTGGACATCTTGAAACATGTGGGGACAGCGGACTGGGATAGGGAGAGATTGAATATGTCTGTAAACACTCCAGCCAGCTGGTCTGCATGCGGTCTGAGGACGTGGATCGGGGTGCCATCTGACGGCAGCCTAGCAAGGGTTAACACGCTTGGAAGTCACATCGGCCATGGGCATCGGGAGCACACAGTCCTGTTATAACCCTGTGATCATTACTATATTATAACATTATAACATGACTAGATGTTATAACCCTGTGTTAATGATTATATTATAACATGACTAGATGTTATAACCCTGTGATCATTACTCTATTATAACATGACTAGATGTTATAACCCTGTGATCATTACTATATTATAACATGACTAGATGTTATAACCCTGTGTTAATGATTATATTATAACATGACTAGATGTTATAACCCTGTGATCATTACTCTATTATAACATGACTAGATGTTATAACCCTGTGATCATTACTATATTATAACATGACTAGATGTTATAACCCTGTGATCATTACTATATTATAACATGACTAGATGTTATAACCCTGTGATCATTACTATATTATGATATGACTTTATGTTTTAATGTTTTAACTCAGTGTTTCTCTCTGCAGTGTCCCCGACCCTGAGCAGCCACTCACCCCACGACGCTCCAGTCGCCTGCAAAACACTCATATACACACGCCGCGAGACAACACACACACGGCCCGGAATGTGGCTGCAGGACAGGTGTGTGTGGTAGGAGACTCCTCCTTAGACCCTGGAGAGGAGATGCTGCAGGTTCTGGAAGCTCTGGATCCTGGAGGGATGAAATTAACACATGGGGTAGAGATGGGGGTATCTTTAATCCAGAGAGGGGTATCCCACGCCTCAGCAGCTCCAGCCCAGACCTCCCACAGCCTGACACCAGGACCAGAGGTCGGGGCTAGGGTTGGACTGGGATCAGGTGTGTGTGAGAATCCAGGGCTGGTTCAGACAGCGGACTGTAAGGACCTGGCTCACTGCCTGCTGTTCAGTGAAGACTCAGAGGACAGAGAGCATGCTGGGAGGCTTCCACACAGACCTACGGACGCCACACCCCCTCAGAAGAACTGCAGCTCCAGAGGGTGTGTTTTTCCCAGTAGATTAATATACAAACAAAAAACATTTATTTGATCTTGTTCTAACTTTTTTGACGTGGTTGTACCTTTAACAGCCGTGCCAATAAATGTTTATATCATTTGAATGCTGTCGTTGACAGTAGGAAGCGCAGGGCTAGGGGGAGGAGCTCTGAGACCACACCCACAGGAAGAGGAAATGGTTCCTGCCAGAATGCTGACTCCCCATTGGACGTGTCTGATGACTTCATCCTGTTCAGACCCTCCCACCTTGTACGGGTGAGGGAGAGCGCAGCGCTACAGCAGTCTCTGAGGAACAACATGTCAGCCTCTGTTCTCACACCCCCTACTGGGCTGGAGGCCAGCACACTCAACACTACAGGTACGGGATGAAAGGGTGTGTAGTGTGTGTTGTGTGTAACGTGTGTGGTGTGTAACGTGTAACGTGTGTGGTGTGTGGTGTGTAACGTGTGTGGTGTGGTGTGTAACGTGTGTGGTGTGTAACGTGTGTGGTGTGGTGTGTAACGTGTGTGGTGTGTAACGTGTGTGGTGTGTAACGTGTGTGGTGTGTAACGTGTGTGGTGTGGTGTGTAACGTGTGTGGTGTGTAACGTGTGTGGTGTGTAACGTGTGTGGTGTGTGTGGTGTGTAACGTGTGTGGTGTGAGGTGTAACGTGTGTGGTGTGTAACGTGTGTGGTGTGGTGTGTAACGTGTGTGGTGTGTAACGTGTGTGGTGTGTAACGTGTGTGGTGTGTAACGTGTGTGGTGTGTAACGTGTGTGGTGTGTAACGTGTGTGTTTCCCCAGGTCTATCAGGGGGTTTATGCGTCCAGACGAGCAGTGTGACAGGTTGTTGTTGTCCAGCTGGGGGCTGCCTGCTGCGGTCCTTGAACGCTACCGTCGTCATGGTGTCTCCTCCATGTTCCCCTGGCAGGCTCAGTGTCTCAGTCTGGGACGCGTGCTGCAAGGACACAACCTGGTCTACTCAGGTACCCTGACCCCTTGACCCTACTAATCTACCCCGCCCCAGAATCCTGACCCCTTGACCCTACCAATCTACCCCGCCCCAGAACCCTGACCGTTAACCCCTGACCTCTAATCCCAGCCCCAACCAGTGCAGGGAAGACCCTGGTGGCAGAGCTGTTAATGCTGAAGAGAGTCCTGGAGACCAGGAGGAAAGCTCTGTTTATTCTGCCCTTCGTATCCCTGGCCAAGGAGAAGATGACCTACCTACAGGTACAGTGGAAGTTAGAGAGGGATAGAGGGAAGGAGAGGCTGAAATGCTCTGTGTATTTGTACAGGGCCTTGCAGAAAGTATTCAGACCCCTTGGATTACCTCACATGTTATTGTCTTACAAAGTGAGATTAAAGTGAAATTGTCATTTCTTTTGTCAACAATCTACACATAAATTAAACAACAAAAATATAGTCGTTGCATGAGTATTCAGCTCTCTGAGTCAATACATGTTTGTTAGAATCACCGTTGCCAGTGATTACAGCTGTGAGTCTTTCTGGGTCAGTCTCTAAGAGCTGTGAGTCTTTCTGGGTCAGTCTCTAAGAGCTGTGAGTCTTTCTGGGTCAGTCTCTAAGAGCTGTGAGTCTTGCTGGGTCAGTCTCTAAGAGCTGTGAGTCTTTCTGGGTCAGTCTCTAAGAGCTGTGAGTCTTTCTGGGTCAGTCTCTAAGAGCTGTGAGTCTTTCTGGGTCAGTCTCTAAGAGCTGTGAGTCTTTCTGGGTCAGTCTCTAAGAGCGGTGAGTCTTTCTGGGTCAGTCTCTAAGAGCGGTGAGTCTTTCTGGGTCAGTCTCTAAGAGCGGTGAGTCTTTCTGGGTCAGTCTCTAAGAGCTGTGAGTCTTTCTGGGTCTGTCTCTAAGAGCTGTGAGTCTTTCTGGGTCAGTCTCTAAGAGCTGTGAGTCTTTCTGGGTCAGTCTCTAAGAGCGGTGAGTCTTTCTGGGTCAGTCTCTAAGAGCGGTGAGTCTTTCTGGGTCTGTCTCTAAGAGCGGTGAGTCTTTCTGGGTCTGTCTCTAAGAGCTGTGAGTCTTTCTGGGTCTGTCTCTAAGAGCTGTGAGTCTTTCTGGGTCAGTCTCTAAGAGCTGTGAGTCTTTCTGGGTCAGTCTCTAAGAGCTGTGAGTCTTTCTGGGTCAGTCTCTAAGAGCTGTGAGTCTTTCTGGGTCAGTCTCTAAGAGCTGTGAGTCTTTCTGGGTCAGTCTCTAAGAGCTGTGAGTCTTTCTGGGTCAGTCTCTAAGAGCTGTGAGTCTTTCTGGGTCAGTCTCTAAGAGCTGTGAGTCTTTCTGGGTCAGTCTCTAAGAGCTGTGAGTCTTTCTGGGTCAGTCTCTAAGAGCTGTGAGTCTTTCTGGGTCAGTCTCTAAGAGCTGTGAGTCTTTCTGGGTCAGTCTCTAAGAGCTGTGAGTCTTTCTGGGTCAGTCTCTAAGAGCTGTGAGTCTTTCTGGGTCAGTCTCTAAGAGCTGTGAGTCTTTCTGGGTCAGTCTCTAAGAGCTGTGAGTCTTTCTGGGTCAGTCTCTAAGAGCTGTGAGTCTTTCTGGGTCAGTCTCTAAGAGCTGGGAGTCTTTCTGGGTCAGTCTCTAAGAGCTGGGAGTCTTTCTGGGTCAGTCTCTAAGAGCTGGGAGTCTTTCTGGGTCAGTCTCTAAGAGCTGGGAGTCTTTCTGGGTCAGTCTCTAAGAGCTGGGAGTCTTTCTGGGTCAGTCTCTAAGAGCTGGGAGTCTTTCTGGGTCAGTCTCTAAGAGCTGGGAGTCTTTCTGGGTCAGTCTCTAAGAGCTGGGAGTCTTTCTGGGTCAGTCTCTGAGAGCTGGGAGTCTTTCTGGATCAGTCTCAAAGAGCTGGGAGTCTTTCTGGGTCAGTCTCTAAGAGCTGGGAGTCTTTCTGGGTCAGTCTCTAAGAGCTGTAAGAGGGGATGTCTGATAGTATTTCTGATAAACAAAGTGTGTTTTTAGGATCAATTGAGAAGTTCATCAAAGTATCTGAACAATATTTCCAGCTCTCTCCCTTTCGATAACCACTCAGCATGAAAGGAACAAATGTAATGTTCTGATCCAGTGGAAACATCGTAGAATACCTGATTACATCTTATCCCTTTTGCACAAATAGCCTGCAGCTGTGTCTGTCCCAAGCTCACTGGCTTGGGAAACTGAGGGTCCAGAATATTTTTTACAATGTTGCAAGTTTGCTAGTGCGATTTTTGGGCCTGCCTAGTTGATAGTTGATGCAATGTTTACAGTTTGTTGCAAACAGGCCATGTCATTTATAGGATATTTTATTTTATCAGCATATTTTCTACCTGCAGGCTGCAATGTATTTATTTGTTGGCTTTATGTCGGCTATCTCTACATAGTTGGCAATATAAGTTAGATTTGTATAATTTAGATAGAACGTAGATTAACCACAGACTGATTTTGAGATACAAAGGCTATTATATATTCAATTAAACTGTTCCAGGAAAATGTGCATATGAACATCATGATTGGCACATATATCTCTGTACCGTAATACCCTGTATATAGCCTCCACATTGACTCTGTACCGTAATACCCTGTATATAGCCTCCACATTGACTCTGTACCGTAATACCCTGTATATAGCCTCCACATTGACTCTGTACCGTAATACCCTGTATATAGCCTCCACATTGACTCTGTACCGTAATACCCTGTATATAGCCTCCACATTGACTCTGTACCCGGTACCCCCTGTATATAGCCTCCACATTGACTCTGTACCCGGTACCCCCTGTATATAGCCTCCACATTGACCCTGTACCCGGTACCCCTGTATATAGCCTCCACATTGACTCTGTACCGTAACACCCTGTATATAGCCTCCACATTGACTCTGTACCGTAACACCCTGTATATAGCCTCCACATTGACTCTGTACCGTAATACCCTGTATATAGCCTCCACATTTACTCTGTACCGTAATACCCTGTATATAGCCTCCACATTGACTCTGTACCGTAATACCCTGTATATAGCCTCCACATTGACTCTGTACCGTAACACCCTGTATATAGCCTCCACATTGACCCTGTACCCGGTACCCCCTGTATATAGCCTCCACATTGACCCTGTACCCGGTACCCCCTGTATATAGCCTCCACATTGACCCTGTACCCGGTACCCCCTGTATATAGCCTCCACATTGAATCTGTACCGTAATACCCTGTATATAGCCTCCACATTGACTCTGTACCGGTACCCCCTGTATATAGCCTCCACATTGACTCTATACCGTAATACCCTGTATATAGCCTCCACATTGACTCTGTACCGTAATACCCTGTATGTAGCCTCCACATTGACTCTGTACCGGTACCCCCTGTATATAGCCTCCACATTGACTCTGTACTGTAATACCCTGTATATAGCCTCCACATTGACTCTGTACCGTAATACCCTGTATGTAGCCTCCACATTGACTCTGTACCGGTACCCCCTGTATATAGCCTCCACATTGACTCTGTACTGTAATACCCTGTATAAAGCCTCCACATTGACTCTGTACCGTAATACCCCGTATATAGCCTCCACATTGACTCTGTACCGGTACCACCTGTATATAGCCTCCACATTGACTCTGTACCGTAATACCCTGTATATAGCCTCCACATTGACTCTGTACCGTAATACCCTGTATAGAGCCTCCACATTGACTCTACCGTAATGCCCTGTATATAGCCTCCACATTAACTCTGTACCGGTACCCCCTGTATATAGTCTCCACATTGACTCTGTACCGTAATACCCTGTATAGAGCCTCGCTTTTGTTATTTGACTGCTGCTGTTGAATACTTTGTTTATTTTCTATTTATTTACTGCACTTTTTTTTTTTACTTCTTAAAGCATTGTTGGTTAAGGGCTTGTAAGTAAGCATTTCACTGTAAGGACTACTACACCTGTTGTATTCAGCATTTTACTGTAAGGTCTTCTATACCAGTTGTATTCGGCGCATGTGACAAATAACATTTTATTTGATATCGGTAGAAATGGTAAGATAAATTGTCACTCCAAATGGAAAAGGTTTCCGACCCTTGGTGTAGCCTGTTACCAACTACATCAGGAGCACAAAGCCAGAATCTGCAAAGGCCAGCTGCTGCAGCAGGAGGGTCAGGAACAGGTTCTGGTTATCTTGATCTCTGGCTCCCTCTTGAGTTATTTGTGTGTGTTAATTATTTAATCAAACGGCGTGCTTAAAGCATCAGACCAGTTCGGTACGTAAAGTTGATTTATTAAAACACATAGTGTTTTAACACAACGTGTCATTAACAACTTCACTGAGTACCACTCTTCATATTTTCAACATGGTGGTGGCTGCTATATGTTATGGGTATGCTTGTCAAATGAACTTTTCAGCAGGACAATAACCTAAAACACAAGATGACATTGAATGTTCCTGAGTTGCCTAGTTACAGTTTTGACTTAAATTGGTTTGAAAATCTATGACAAGACTTGAAAATGGCTGTTTAGTAATACCCTTTTCAGAGCTTGAAGTATTTTTGAGTGAAGAATGTGCAAATATTGTATAATCCAGGTGTGCAAATCTCTTAGAGACTTACCCAGAAAGACTCACAGCTCTTAGAGACTTACCCAGAAAGACTCACAGCTGTAATCACTGCCACAGGTGATTCTAACATGTATTGACTCAGGAGTGTGAATACTTATGTAAATGAGATATTTCTGTATTTCGTTTTGAATACATTTTCTAAACTATATAAAAACATGACATACAATCGGGAAGTATTTTCACCCCTTCCCTTTAGACGGTGTGTGTTCTCAGTGTGTCCTGTCCAGAGTGTGTCCTATCCAGAGTGTGTCCTATCCAGAGTGTGTCCTATCCAGAGTGTGTCCTATCCAGAGTGTGTCCTGTCCAGAGTGTGTCCTGTCCAGAGTGTGTCCTGTCCAGAGTGTGTCCTGTCCAGAGTGTGTCCTGTCCAGAGTGTGTCCTGTCCAGAGTGTGTCCTGTCCAGAGTGTGTCCTGTCCAGAGTGTGTCCTGTCCAGAGTGTGTCCTGTCCAGAGTGTGTCCTGTCCAGAGTGTGTCCTGTCCAGAGTGTGTCCTGT
The DNA here is from genome assembly GCF_021184085.1 of Oncorhynchus gorbuscha. Classification (NCBI taxonomy): domain Eukaryota; kingdom Metazoa; phylum Chordata; class Actinopteri; order Salmoniformes; family Salmonidae; genus Oncorhynchus; species Oncorhynchus gorbuscha. The sequence goes on from NC_060192.1 coordinate 45,495,459, forward strand.
CCAGAGTGTGTCCTGTCCAGAGTGTGTCCTGTCCAGAGTGTGTCCTGTCCAGAGTGTGTCCTGTCCAGAGTGTGTCCTGTCCAGAGTGTGTCCTGTCCAGAGTGTGTCCTGTCCAGAGTGTGTCCTGTCCAGAGTGTGTCCTGTCCAGAGTGTGTCCTGTCCAGAGTGTGTCCTGTCCAGAGTGTGTCCTGTCCAGAGTGTGTCCTGTCCAGAGTGTGTCCTGTCCAGAGTGTGTCCTGTCCAGAGTGTGTCCTGTCCAGAGTGTGTCCTGTCCAGAGTGTGTCCTGTCCAGAGTGTGTCCTGTCCAGAGTGTGTCCTGTCCAGAGTGTGTCCTGTCCAGAGTGTGTCCTCAGTGTGTCCTCTCCAGAGTGTGTCCTGTCCAGAGTGTGTCCTGTCCAGAGTGTGTCCTGTCCAGAGTGTGTCCTGTCCAGAGTGTGTCCTGTCCAGAGTGTGTCCTGTCCAGAGTGTGTCCTGTCCAGAGTGTGTCCTGTCCAGAGTGTGTCCTGTCCAGAGTGTGTCCTGTCCAGAGTGTGTCCTGTCCAGAGTGTGTTCTCAGTGTGTCCTGTCCAGAGTGTGTCCTCAGAGACAGTGTGTGTGTCCTGTCCAGAGTGTGTTCTCCGAAGCGGGGGTGTGTGTGGAGGGCTACATGGGAGGCCGGGCTGCTCCAGGAGGTTTCAGTAGTCTGGACGTAGCAGTGTGTACTATAGAGAAGGCCAACTCCCTCCTCAACAGACTCATAGAGGAGGATTCCATGGACCTACTGGGTAGGTGTTGATGTTGAAACATGTACAGTATGTTGCTACTGTAGTGTGATAATCTAATCTGCTGTGTGTAGGTGTGGTAGTGTAATAATCTAATCCGCTGTGTGTGGTAGTGTAATAATCTAATCCACTGTGTGTAGGTGTGGTAGTGTAATAATCTAATCTGATGTGTGTAGGTGTGGTAGTATAATAATCTAATCCGCTGTTATAGTGTATTAATCTAATCTGCTGTGTCTAGGTGTGGTAGTGTAATAATCTAATCTGATGTGTGTAGGTGTGGTAGTGTAATAATCTAATCTGCTCTGTGTGGTAGTGTAATAATCTAATCTGCTCTGTGTGGTAGTGTAATAATCTAATCTGCTGTGTGTAGGTGTGGTAGTGTAATAATCTAATCTGCTGTGTGTAGGTGTGGTAGTGTAATAATCTAATCCACTGTGTGTATGTGTGGTAGTGTAATAATCTAATCTGCTGTGTGTAGGTGTGGTAGTGTAATAATCTAATCTGCTGTGTGTAGGTGTGGTAGTGTAATAATCTAATCTGCTGTGTGTGGTAGTGTAATAAACTAATCCACTGTGTGTATGTGTGGTAGTGTAATAATCTAATCTGCTGTGTGTAGGTGTGGTAGTGTAATAATCTAATCCACTGTGTGTAGGTGTGGTAGTGTAATAATCTAATCCGCTGTGTGTGGTAGTGTAATAATCTAATCCGCTGTGTGTGGTAGTGTAATAATCTAATCCGCTGTGTGTAGGTGTGGTAGTGTAATAATCTAATCCGCTGTGTGTAGGTGTGGTAGTGTAATAATCTAATCCACTGTGTGTATGTGTGGTAGTGTAATAATCTAATCCGCTGTGTGTGGTAGTGTAATAATCTAATCCGCTGTGTGTGGTAGTGTAATAATCTAATCCGCTGTGTGTAGGTGTGGTAGTGTAATAATCTAATCCGCTGTGTGTAGGTGTGGTAGTGTAATAATCTAATCCGCTGTGTGTGGTAGTGTAATAATCTAATCCGCTGTGTGTAGGTGTGGTAGTGTAATAATCTAATCCGCTGTGTGTGGTAGTGTAATAATCTAATCCGCTGTGTGTAGGTGTGGTAGTGTAATAATCTAATCCGCTGTGTGTAGGTGTGGTAGTGTAATAATCTAATCCGCTGTGTGTAGGTGTGGTGGTTGTGGATGAGCTTCACATGGTAGGAGACTCTGGTAGAGGATACCTGCTGGAACTACTGCTCACCAAGATACGATACATCGCCCTCAAACACAACACCAACAACAGGTATGTCTGGAGGGGGTCTGATACATCACCCTCAAACACAACACCAACAACAGGTATGTCTGGAGGGGGTCTGATACATCACCCTCAAACACAACACCAACAACAGGTATGTCTGTAGGTGGGGTAGTCTGATACATCACCCTCAAACACAACACCAACAACAGGTATGTCTGGGGGGTCTGATACTTCACCCTCAAACACAACACCAACAACAGGTATGTCTGGGGGTCTGATACTTCACCCTCAAACACAACACCAACAACAGGTATGTCTGGAGGGGGGTCTGATACATCACCCTCAAACACAACACCAACAACAGGTATGTCTGGAGGGGGTCTGATACATCACCCTCAAACACAACACCAACAACAGGTATGTCTGGGGGTCTGATACTTCACCCTCAAACACAACACCAACAACAGGTATGTCTGAGGGGGTCTGATACTTCACCCTCAAACACAACACCAACAACAGGTATGTCTGGAGGGGGGTCTGATACATCACCCTCAAACACAACACCAACAACAGGTATGTCTGGGGGGTCTGATACTTCACCCTCAAACACAACACCAACAACAGGTATGTCTGGAGGGGGGTCTGATACATCACCCTCAAACACAACACCAACAACAGGTATGTCTGGGGGTCTGATACTTCACCCTCAAACACAACACCAACAACAGGTATGTCTGGGGGGGTCTGATACTTCACCCTCAAACACAACACCAACAACAGGTATGTCTGGGGGGGTCTGATACTTCACCCTCAAACACAACACCAACAACAGGTATGTAGGGGGGGTCTGATACATCGCCCTCAAACACAACACCAACAACAGGTATGTCTGGGGGTCTGATACATCGCCCTCAAACACAACACCAACAACAGGTATGTCTGGGGGGGTCTGATACATCGCCCTCAAACACAACACCAACAACAGGTATGTCTGGGGGGGGTCTGATACTTCACCCTCAAACACAACACCAACAACAGGTATGTCTGGGGGGGTCTGATACATCGCCCTCAAACACAACACCAACAACAGGTATGTCTGGGGGGGTCTGATACATCGCCCTCAAACACAACACCAACAACAGGTATGTCTGGGGGGGGGGGGGGCATCTCTGTAAGTGTGTTCAACAAGGCTTCAGTTTGCAGAGAACATGTTGAACGGTTTGAATATACATTCCAACATGTTACGGTGAAACCAGAAGTAGCACATTTAGATTAGGGTAATTCACCACAACATTTAGATTAGGGTAATTCACCACAACATATAGATTAGGGTAATTCACCACAACATATAGATTAGGGTAATTCACCACAACATATAGATTAGGGTAATTCACCACAACATTTAGATTAGGGTAATTCACCACAACATTTAGATTAGGGTAATTCACCACAACATTTAGATTAGGGTAATTCACCACAACATATAGATTAGGGTAATTCACCACAACATATAGATTAGGGTAATTCACCACAACATATAGATTAGGGTAATTCACCACAACATATAGATTAGGGTAATTCATATTCACCACAACATATAGATTAGGGTAATTCACCACAACATTTAGATTAGGGTAATTCACCACAACATATAGATTAGGGTAATTCACCACAACATTTAGATTAGGGTAATTCACCACAACATTTAGATTAGGGTAATTCACTACAACATTTAGATTAGGGTAATTCACCACAACATTTAGGTTAGGGTAATTCACCACAACATTTAGATTAGGGTAATTCACCACAACATTTAGATTAGGGTAATTCACCACAACATTTAGATTAGGGTAATTCATATTCACCACAACATTTAGATTAGGGTAATTCATATTCACCACAACATTTAGATTAGGGTAATTCATATTCACCACAACATTTAGGTTAGGGTAATTCACCACAACATATAGATTAGGGTAATTCATATTCACCACAACATTTAGATTAGGGTAATTCATATTCACCACAACATTTAGGTTAGGGTAATTCACCACAACATATAGATTAGGGTAATTCACCACAACATATAGATTAGGGTAATTCACCACAACATATAGATTAGGGTAATTCACCACAACATATAGATTAGGGTAATTCACCACAACATATAGATTAGGGTAATTCACCACAACATATAGATTAGGGTAATTCACCACAACATATAGATTAGGGTAATTCGCCACAACATATAGATTAGGGTAATTCATATTCACCACAACATATAGATTAGGGTAATTCACCACAACATATAGATTAGGGTAATTCACCACAACATTTAGATTAGGGTAATTCATATTCACCACAACATATAGATTAGGGTAATTCACCACAACATATAGATTAGGGTAATTCACCACAACATATAGATTAGGGTAATTCATATTCACCACAACATATAGTTTAGGGTAATTCACCACAACATATAGATTAGGGTAATTCACCACAACATATAGATTAGGGTAATTCATATTCACCACAACATTTAGATTAGGGTAATTCACCACAACATTTAGATTACGGTAATTCACCACAACATTTAGATTAGGGTAATTCACCACAACATTTAGATTAGGGTAATTCACCACAACATTTAGGTTAGGGTAATTCACCACAACATTTAGATTAGGGTAATTCACCACAACATTTAGATTAGGGTAATTCACCACAACATATAGATTAGGGTAATTCATATTCACCACAACATATAGATTAGGGTAATTCACCACAACATATAGATTAGGGTAATTCATATTCACCACAACATATAGATTAGGGTAATTCACCACAACATATAGATTAGGGTAATTCACCACAACATTTAGATTAGGGTAATTCATATTCACCACAACATATAGATTAGGGTAATTCACCACAACATATAGATTAGGGTAATTCACCACAACATATAGATTAGGGTAATTCACCACAACATTTAGATTATGGTAATTCATATTCACCACAACATATAGATTAGGGTAATTCACCACAACATATAGATTAGGGTAATTCACCACAACATTTAGATTAGGGTAATTCACCACAACATTTAGATTAGGGTAATTCACCACAACATATAGATTAGGGTAATTCACCACAACATATAGATTAGGGTAATTCACCACAACATATAGATTAGGGTAATTCATATTCACCACAACATATAGATTAGGGTAATTCATATTCACCATAACATATAGATTTGGGTAATTCACCACAACATTTAGATTAGGGTAATTCACCACAACATTTAGGTTAGGGTAATTCACCACAACATATAGATTAGGGTAATTCATATTCACCACAACATATAGATTAGGGTAATTCACCACAACATTTAGGTTAGGGTAATTCACCACAACATATAGATTAGGGTAATTCACCACAACATTTAGGTTAGGGTAATTCACCACAACATATAGATTAGGGTAATTCATATTCACCACAACATATAGATTAGGGTAATTCACCACAACATATAGATTAGGGTAATTCACCACAACATTTAGGTTAGGGTAATTCATCTAAACAGAACATTTAGTTTATGGTTATTCATTTTAACAGAATTTGCAACACCTGTAATGAAGCAGCCAATAAAAAGTCATTTTTAAACATTTGCCAAAAAGCAATTCTTGGGAAAACACCATACTAAACAGCACACCTGATGAGAGCAGGTCCTTATGTGTCAGAGGAATATCTCTGTTAGAAAATGTCGTGTCTTTGGCATTTTTCTGTAATTATTATCATGTGATTAACTAATCAGGAAGATGTAATTAACTAGGAAGTCGGGGCACCAAGGAAAATATTCAGATTACAAAGTTATAATTTTCCTAATATAACTCTTCAGATGTTTTAATATCTGATGAATTAGTCTTCTAATAATGATGAATTATTCTTGACCTCACGTTAGTCTCATTCCAAACGCCGTAAATTGTTGGTTATCTGCATGAACCCAGTCTTCACTATGAGTCATCCATCTTAAATCGTTTATTTACTAACTAACTAAATCACAGAAATGCACAAACAAACAGTAGATATAGTTACAAGGAAATGATGGAGGATGTGCCCTAGTGCCCTAATAACCGGCATAGCGGCTTGATGTACAAAAGGGATGTGGGGGTCGACTGAGATGAGACACTACAAGGTTGATAATTATAACAATGGAAATGCTAATCCTTTGCACATGAACGCTCACTCATTCGGGAACAATTGCAATCAATATATATATTTACGCTCAGTGTGTCGTCCTGATCTCTGTTGGAAAGTTTGTCTGCCCTATCTCTCTCTCTGCTGTGGTTAGAATGGATAGTTCAGAGTAACATCCAGCAATGTTGTTTCAGAATAGATGTTTCGGTGGTTGTCGGTCTTCGCGTTCAATGATACCGAATTCCTAGCCGCAGACTAGTAATTAGCATCAAAGGTTTGTCCTTTTTCTGTAGGTTTGATAGTCTGAGTTAACCACGTGGTATGGTTAAGAATTCAGCAATGGGCTCAAACCTTAGCCCTCTCGTGGTTATTGAGGTAAGCTGGTCTCTACTCAAACCTTAGCCCTCTCGTAATTGAGGTAAGCATGGTCTGAAGATAAATTCCCACGGTGGGGGTTATATTCGTAACAGTAGAAAGGGGCTGTCCCACGACGCCAGATCAATGTCTGTGCTCAGGGGGCGGGCCTATGATTTAGTTAAACTCCAAAGGGAATTGGAGTTTCCTTCATTAAACAGGTTATAATCACATTACATCATTTCACAAATAGTTTCATCTTTACTCATTCATTTTATACAACAATTAGATGCAAGCCTCACAAGCCTAAACAGACTCTTGTATAAGCAGGGTTATGGTAATGTGGTTGTATTGTCTGTCATGAGGTCACCAAATTGTACCAAACGGACCAGTTCGTCGTGGGCCACTTCACTGACTGTTTTACATTCTCCAGAACATGAATATTGTTCAGTTCTCAAGTTCTGTGAGGTGGAAGAAGTCCCTCTGTTCTCTCTATGAAAACTCACTCACACTCAATATGACTAGGAATATCAACTACTAAGATTATCAACTACTAAGATTATCAACTACTATGATGGGTTGGTAATATAACTAGGATTATCAACTACTAAGATTATCAACTACTATGATGGGTTGGTACTATGACTGGTATTGTACCTTTGGCATCTGGACAATTGAAAGAAAGTTGGTATGAAAACCAATAGAACAGAAGAGAAATAGGCTACTGTTTTCAGTGGTATATAGAAGTCTTTTTTAAATAATAGGCTACTGTTTTCAGTGGTATATAGAACTCTTTATTAAATAATAGGCTACTGGTTTCAATTGTATATAGAAGTCTTTATATAATAATTGTCTGCCTGTTTGGTCTGATTTTGGCTACTTTGAAGCAAGGTAAGACATGTCCATTGTATGTAGTAAAATGTTCAGTTTTCAAACAATGAACGGACCTAAACACCTCCCTCTGCACCTGGATCCTGGACTTCCTGTTGGGCCGCCCCCCAGTTGGTAAGGGTCGGTAACAACACATCCGCCACGCTGATCCTCAACACAGGTGCCCCTCAGGGGTGCGTGCTCAGTCCCCTCCTGTAGCCCCTGTTCACTCATGACTGCACGGCCAGGCACGACTCCAACACCATCCTTAAGTTTGCCAATGACACAACAGTGGTAGGCAATTATTTGTGGGTCTGTGTCACAAGGGAAATATATGTCTCTAATATGGTCATACCTTTGGCAGGAGGTTAGGAAGTGCAACTCAGTTTCCACCTCATTTTGTGGGCAGTGTACACATAGCCTGTCTTCTCTTGAGAGCCAGGTCTGCCTATGGAGGCCTTTCTCAATAGCAAGGCTATGCTCACTGAGTCTGTACATAGTCAAAGCTTTCCTTAAGTTTGGGTCAGTCGCAGTGATCAGGTATTCTGTCACTGTGTCCTCTCTCTGTTTAGGGACAAATAGCATTCTAGTTTGCGCTGTTTTTTTGTAAAATTTAACAGCTCTTTTCTGGATTTTGATAATTAGTGGGTATCGGCCTAAATCTGCTCTGCAGATTGGTGTTTTACATTGTACACCGATTATATTTTTGCAGAGTTTCAATTTGGTGTTTGTCACATTTTTTGAATTCTTGGTTGGTGAGCGGACCCAAGACCTCACAACCATAAAGGGCAATGGGTTCTATAACTGAGTCAAGTACTTTTAGCCAGATCCTAATTGGTATGTCGAATTTCATGTTCCTTTTGATGGCATAGAAGTCTCTTGTCTCTCAGATCGTTCACAGCTTTTTTTTAGGCCAAACTATGTATAGTTTTTGTGTGCTCGGGGGCAACGGTGTCTAGATGGAATTTGTATTTGTGGTCCTGGAGACTGGAGCTTTTTTTGCAACACTATTATTTTTTATCTTACTGAGATTTACTGTCAGGGCCCAGGTCTGGCAGAATCTGTGCAGAATATCTAGGTGCTGCTTTGGTTGGGGACAGAAGCACCAGATCATCAGCAAACAGTAGAAATTAAACTTCAGATTCTAGTAGGGTGAGGCCAGGTGCTGTGAACTGTTCTCGTGCCTTCACCAATTCGTTGATATATATGTTGAAGAGGGTAGGGCTTATCCTGCATCCCTGTCTCACCCCACGGCCCTGTGTGAAGAAATGTGTGTGTTTTTTGCCAATTTTAACTGCACACTTTGTGTTTGTGTACATGGATTTTATAATGTTGTATGTTTTGTGTGTGCCCCCAACACCACTTTCCATCAGTTTGTATAGCAGACCCTCATGCCAAAGCATGAGAAGACTTTGCCTTTGTTTTGGTTTGTTTGTTTGTCAATTAGGGTGTGCAGGGTGACATTTGCTCAGTATGTTGTCTCTATCTCTCTCTCTCTCTCTCTCTCTCTCTTTCTTTCTTTCTTTCTTTCTTTCTTTCTTTCTTTCTTTCTTTCTTTCTTTCTTTCTTTCTTTCTTTCTTTCTTTCTTTCTTTCTTTCTTTCTTTCTTTCTCTCTCTCTCTATCTCTCTATCTCTCTATCTCTCTATCTCTCTCTCTCTCTCTCTCTATCTCTCTATCTCTCTATCTCTCTATCTCTCTATCTCTCTATCTCTCTATCTCTCTATCTCTCTATCTCTCTATCTCTCTATCTCTCTATCTCTCTCTCTCTCTCTCTCTCTCTCTCTCTCTCTCTCTCTCTCTCTCTCTCTCTCTCTCTCTCTCTGTCTCTCTGTCTCTCTGTCTCTCTGTCTCTCTGTCTCTCTGTCTCTCTGTCTCTCTGTCTCTCTGTCTCTCTGTCTCTCTGTCTCTCTCTCTATCTCTATCTCTATCTCTATCTCTATCTCTATCTCTATCTCTCTCTCTCTCTCTCTCTGTCTCTAGCTCCTTATCAGAAGGGATCCAAATCGTGGGTATGAGTGCCACCCTCCCAAACCTGTCCCTGCTGGCTGGGTGGCTGGATGCGGAGCTTTACCAGACTGACTACAGACCCGTCCCGCTGAAGCAGAGGCTCAAGGTGGGGAACAGCATCTACGACTCCAGCCTCTCTCTGGTCCGAACCTTCCAGCCCCTGACCACGGTCAAGGTAGGAGCTGCTACTGTAGTAACTACAACAAGTTACTGTTGTCATCTAGGACTCCAGCCTCTCTCTGGTCCGAACCTTCCAGCCCCTGACCACGGTCAAGGTAGGAGCTGCTACTGTAGTAACTACAACAAGTTACTGTTCTGTTCTGGTCTTTATTCCTAAGTTCAACTTCGATAAAGAGGATGTTTATTTATTTCATTTATACATTACCGTTTTATATATAGACAAAAGTTTGGGGTCACTTAGAAATGTTCTTGTTTTTGAAAGAAAAGCACATTTTTATGTCCATTAAAATAACATCAAATTGATCAGTAATACAATGTAGACATAGTTAATGTTGTAAATGACTATGGTAGCTGGAAACGTCTGATTTCTAATGGAATATCTACATAGGAGTACAGAGGCCCATTATCAGCAACCATCACTCCTGTGTTCCAATGGCACGTTGTGTTCGCTAATGTAAAGTTGATCATTTTAAAAACGCTAATTGATCATAAGATAACCCATTTGCAATTATGTTAGCACATCTGGAAACTGTTGTCCTGCTTAAAGAAGCAATAAAACTGACCTCCTTTAGACTAATTGAGTATCTGGAGCATCAGCATTTGTGCTCCACATAACATCAGAGGAATTATCGACACGGTGTGATGACCTTTAATTATGGTGTGTGTGTGTGTGTGTGTGTGTGTGTGTGTGTGTGTGTGTGTGTGTGTGTGTGTGTGTGTGTGTGTGTGTGTGTGTGTGTGTGTGTGTGTGTACGTGTACGTGTACGTGTAGGGAGATGAGGACCACATACTGTCTCTATGTTATGAGACAGTGAGTGAGGGTCACTCTGTCCTCCTGTTCTGTCCTTCCAAGAGCTGGTGCGAGAAACTGTCTGACAGTATTGCTAGAGCGTTCTACAACCTCAGACACACAGGTACACACACACACACACACACACACACACACACACACACACACACACACACACACACACACACACACACACACACACACACACACACACACACACACACACACACACACACACACACACACACACACACACACACACACACACACACACACACACACACACACACACACACACACACACACACACACACACACACACGGTGTGGTATTAGTATACTTGTCAGGACTTTTTGGGGACCAACAATTGATTCCCATTCAAAATCCTATTTTCCCTAACCATAATCCTAATTGTAACCCCTAAAAATGACATTTTATAAGTGAGGAAAATCTCCTCACTGCTGTGAATTTTAGTTTGTTTGCTATTCTTGTACTTCTGGTCCTCACAAGTACAAACACACATACACACACATATGCCAAGACGAGTGTTCAAAGCTGTCATCAAGACAAAGGGTGGATACTTTGAAGAATCTCAAACATAAAATATATTTTGATTTGTTAGACGCCAGAGGTTAACACTTTTTTTGGTTACTACATGATTCCATATGTGTTATTTCATAGTTTTGATGTCTTCACTATTATTCTACAATGTAGAAAATAGAGTAAAACCCTTGAATGAGGTGTGTCCAGACTTTTGACTGGTACTGGATATACACACACCCTTCTAAAGAATCTGAGTCCTGTTTCATTGCTTCAGTATTATTATCAGATATACATATTATAGAAATGTCTAGCGAGTTTTAGAGAAGACCATTGGCTGCTCAGTTATGGACTATATGTGATACAGATGTATTTATCTCGTCTCAGGTGGTCAAGTGGTCAGTGGCTCAGCGCTCCAGGCTGTGGCATTGGACCAGGGGGGAGTGGTGGATGTGTTAGCCCAGCTCAGACGCACCCCGGCTGGTTTAGACCCAGTCCTGCAACGCACCGTGCCCTGGGGGGTGGCCTTCCACCACGCTGGTACACACAGACAGACCTCACACAGACAGACAGCACACAGACAGACAGACAGCACACAGACAGACAGCACACAGACAGACAGCACACAGACAGACAGCACACAGACAGACAGCACACAGACAGACAGCACACAGACAGACAGCACACAGACAGACAGCACACAGACAGACAGCACACAGACAGACAGCACACAGACAGACAGCACACACACAGACAGACAGACAGCACACAGACAGACAGCACACAGACAGACAGCACACAGACAGACAGCACACAGACAGACAGCACACAGACAGACCTCACACAGACAGACAGCACACAGACAGACAGCACACAGACAGACAGCACACAGACAGACAGCACACAGACAGACAGCACACAGACAGACAGCACACAGACAGACAGCACACAGACAGACAGCACACAGACAGACAGCACACAGACAGACAGCACACAGACAGACAGACAGCACACAGACAGACAGACTTCACACAGACAGACAGACTTCACACAGACAGACAGACTTCACACAGACAGACAGACAGCACACAGACAGACAGACAGCACACAGACAGACAGACAGCACACAGACAGCACACAGACAGCACACAGACAGCACACAGACAGCACACAGACAGACAGACAGACAGCACACAGACAGACAGCAGACAGACAGACAGACTTCACACAGACAGACAGACTTCACACAGACAGACAGACAGCACACAGACAGCACACAGACAGACAGACAGCACACAGACAGACAGACTTCACACAGACAGACAGACTTCACACAGACAGACAGACAGCACACAGACAGCACACAGACAGACAGACAGCACACAGACAGACAGACAGCAGACAGACAGACCTCAGACAAAACACACCATTTTAATGTTAATGTTAACACTCCTCTCTGCAGGTTTGACGTTTGATGAGCGAGACGTGTTGGAGGGAGCATTCCGAGGGGGCGTGGTCAGAGTGTTGGCGGCGACCTCAACCTTGTCATCGGGGGTCAACCTGCCTGCACGTAGGGTTATCATACGAACTCCGACCTTTAATGGCCGTCTGCTCGACCCCCTGACCTACAGACAGATGGCCGGACGCGCCGGGAGGATGGGAGTCGACACTGAGGGTGAGGAGGGGGAGGATGGGAGACGACACTGAGGGTGAGGAGGGGGAGGATGGGAGACGACACTGAGGGTGAGGATGGGAGTCGACACTGAGGGTGAGGAGGGGGAGGATGGGAGACGACACTGAGGGTGAGGATGGGAGTTGACACTGAGGGGGAGGATGGGACACGACACTGAGGGGGAGTCGACACTGAGGGTGAGGAGGGGGAGGATGGGAGTCGACACTGAGGGTGAGGAGGGGAGGATGGGAGTCGACACTGAGGGTGAGGAGGGGGAGGATGGGAGTCAACACTGAGGGTGAGGAGGGGGAGGATGGGAGTCGACACTGAGGGTCAGGAGGGGGAGGATGGGAGTCGACACTGAGGGTGAGGAGGGGGAGGATGGGAGTCGACACTGAAGGGGAGGATGGGAGTCGACACAGGGTGAGGAGGGGGAGGATGGGAGACGACACTGAGGGTGAGGAGGGGGAGGATGGGAGTCGACACTGAGGGTCCGGAGGGGGAGGATGGGAGTCGACACTGAGGGGGAGGAGGGGGAGGATGGGAGTCGACACTGAGGGGGAGGAGGGGGAGGATGGGAGTCGACACTGAGGGTCAGGAGGGGGAGAATGGGAGTCGACACTGAGGGGGAGGAGGGGAGTCGACACAGGGGGAGGAGGGGAGTCGACACTGAGGGGGAGGAGGGGGAGGATGGGAGACGACACTGAGGGGGAGGAGGGGAGACGACACTGAGGGGGAGGAGGGGAGTCGACACTGAGGGGGAGGAGGGGAGTCGACACTGAGGGGGAGGAGGGGAGTCGACACTGAGGGGGAGGAGGGGAGTCGACACTGAGGGGGAGGAGGGGAGTCGACACTGAGGGGGAGGAGGATGGGAGTCGACACTGAGGGGGGAGGGGGGAGGATGGGAGACGACACTGAGGGTCAGGAGGGGGAGGAGGGGAGTCGACACTGAGGGGGAGGAGGGGAGTCGACACTGAGGGGGAGGAGGGGGAGGATGGGAGTCGACACTGAGGGGGAGGAGGGAGTCGACACTGGGGAGGGGGAGTCGACACTGAGGGGGAGGAGGGGGAGGAGGGAGTCGACACTGAGGGGGAGGAGGGGAGTCGACACTGAGGGGAGGAGGGGGAGGATGGGAGACGACACTGAGGGGGAGGAGGGGAGTCGACACTGAGGGGAGGAGTGGAGTCGACACTGAGGGGGGGAGGGGAGTCGACACTGAGGGGGAGGAGGGGAGTCGACACTGAGGGGGAGGAGGGAGTCGACACTGAGGGGGGGAGGAGGGAGTCGACACTGAGGGGAGGAGGGGAGTCGACACTGAGGGGGAGGAGGGGAGTCGACACTGAGGGTGAGGAGGGTGAGGATGGGAGTCGACACTGAGGGGGAGGAGGGGAGTCGACACGGAGGGGGAGGAGGGGAGTCGACACGGAGGGGGAGGAGGGGAGTCGACACGGAGGGGGAGGAGGGGAGTCGACACGGAGGGGGAGGAGGGGAGTCGACACGGAGGGGGAGGACGGGAGTCGACACGGAGGGGAGGACGGGAGTCGACACGGAGGGGGAGGACGGGAGTCGACACGGAGGGGGAGGACGGGAGTCGACACTGAGGGGAGGAGGGGAGTCGACACTTGGGAGGATGGGAGACGACACTGAGGGGGAGGAGGGGGAGGACACTGGGGGTCCCCATTGGAAGGATGGGAGACGACACTGAGGGTCAGGAGGGAGGATGGGAGACGACACTGAGGGGAGGAGGGGGAGACGACACTGAGGGTGAGGACGGGAGTCGACACTGAGGGGGAGGATGGGAGTCGACACTGAGGGGGAGGACGGGAGTCGACACTGATGGGGAGGATGGGAGACGACACTGAGGGTCAGGAGGGGAGGATGGGAGACAACACTGAGGAGGGGGAGGATGGGAGACGACACTGAGGGGGAGGAGAGGAGTCGACACTGAGGGTGAGGAGAGGAGTCGACACTGAGGGGAGGAGAGGAGTCGACACTGAGGGGGAGGAGGGGAGTCGACACTGAGGGGGAGGAGGGGAGTCGACACTGAGGGGGAGGAGGGGAGACGACACTGAGGGGGAGGAGGGGAGCCCAGGACAGGACAGTCGTAGAGCCCATGACAGGACAGTCGTAGAGCCCAGGACAGGACAGTCGTAATTTTGAGTGTGACTCCACACTCTAGGATTTGTGTGATTTTGTTGTCAGCACATTCAACTATGTAAAGAAAAAAGTATTTCATAAGAATGTTTCATTCATTCAGATCGAGGATGTGTTATTTTAGTGTTCCCTTTATTTTTTTGAGCAGTGTATATAAAAAAACGGTGTAATTTGTAAATGAACATATTCCTTATTCATGATGAATTCTGTCTGATTCCTTGAACGAGTTTTCCTCAACAACAACTGCTGGAGTGAATACCCAGCATTCCTTCCACACATGGAATAAAGTGTAATGAGTGTGTAGCGAGGGCCAGCCAACAAGTGCGTACAGGTCGCAGTGCCAGTGTGTTTAGCGACGAATATGGACACAGTGGTGGGTAGTATAGATGGCACTGTGATAGACTGCATCCAATTTGTTGAGTAGTGTGTTGGGGTTGGGGGCTATTTTGTAAATGACATCGCACAAAGTCGTGGATTGGTAGGATGGTCAGTTTTACAAGGGTATGTTTGGAGGCATGAGTGAAGAATGCTTTGTTGCGGAATAAGAAGCCAATTCTAGATTTGATTTTGGATTGGAGATGCTTAATGTGAGTCTGGAAGGAGAGTTTACAGTCTAACCAGACACCTAGGTATTTGTAGTTGTCCACATACTCTAAGTCAGAACCGTCCAGAGTAGTGATGCTGGACGGGTGGGTAGGTGTGGGCAGCGATCGGTTGAAGAGCATGCATTTAGTTTTGCTTGTATTTAAGAGCAGTTTGAGGCCACGGAAGGAGAGTTGTATGGCATTGAAGCTCATCTTGTGGTTAGTTAACACAGTGTCCAAAGAAGGGCCAGAGGTATACAGAATGGTGTCGTCTGCGTAGAGGTGGATCAGACAATCACCAGCAGCAAGAGCAACATCATTGATGTATACAGAGAAGAGAGTCGGTCTGAGAATTGAACCCTGTGGCACCCCCATAGAGACTGCCAGAGGTCCGGACAACAGGCCCTCCGATTTGACACACTGAACTCTGTCAGACAAGTAGTTGGTGAACCAGGCGAGGCAGGCATTTGAGAAACCAAGGCTATTGAGTCTGCCGATAAGAATGTGGTGATTGACAGAGTCGAAGCCTTAGCCAGGTTGATGAATACAGCTGCACAGTATTGTCTCTTATCGATGGCGGTTATGATATCGTTTAGGACCTTGAGCGTGGCTGAGGTGCACCCATGACCAGCTCTGAAACCAGATTGCCTAACGGAGAAGGTATTTGGGGGATTTGAAATGGTCGGTGATCTGTTTGTTAACTTTGCTTTCGAAGACCTTAGAAAGGCAGGGCAGGATAGATATAGCCAGGTGGAATGGCATGGCCAGCCGTAGAGAAATGCTTATTGAAATTCTCAATTATCGCAATTAATTAATACTGGAACACTGGTCACCTTAATACTGGAACACTGGTCACCTTAATACTGGAACACTGGTCACCTTAATGCTGGAAAACTGGTCACCTTAATGCTGGAACACTGGTCACCTTAATGCTGGAACACTGGTCACCTTAATACTGGAACACTGGTCACCTTAATACTGGAACACTGGTCACCTTAACACTGGTCACCTTAATACGGGAATACTGGTCACCTTAATACTGGAACACTGGTCACCTTAACACTGGTCACCTTAATACGGGAATACTGGTCACCTTAATACTGGAACACTGGTCACCTTAATCCTGGAACACTGGTCACCTTAATGCTGGACCACTGGTCAACCTTAATGCTGGACCACTGGTCAACCTTAATGCTGGAACACTGGTCACCTTAATGCTGGAACACTGGTCACCTTAATGCTGGAACACTGGTCACCTTAATGCTGGAACACTGGTCACCTTAATGCTGGAACACTGGTCACCTTAATACTGGAACACTGGTCACCTTAATGCTGGAACACTGGTCACCTTAACACTGGTCACCTTAATGCTGGAACACTGGTCACCTTAATACTGGAACAGTGGTTACCTTAATACTGGAACACTGGTCACCTTAATACTGGAACACTGGTCACCTTAATGCTGGAACACTGGTCACCTTAATACTGGAACAGTGGTCACCTTAATACTGGAACACTGGTCACCTTAATACTGGAACACTGGTCACCTTAATACTGGAACACTGGTCACCTTAATACTGGAACACTGGTCACCTTAATACTGGAACACTGGTCACCTTAATGCTGGAACACTGGTCACCTTAATGCTGGAACACTGGTCACCTTAATGCTGGAACACTGGTCACCTTAATACTGGAACACTGGTCACCTTAATACTGGAACACTGGTCACCTTAATACTAGAACACTGGTCACCTTAATACTGGAACACTGGTCACCTTAATACTGGAACACTGGTCACCTTAATGCTGGAACACTGGTCACCTTAATGCTGGAACACTGGTCACCTTAATGCTGGAACACTGGTCACCTTAATGCTGGAACACTGGTCACCTTAACACTGGAACACTGGTCACCTTAACGCTGGAACACTGGTCACCTTAATGCTGGAACACTGGTCACCTTAATGCTGGAACACTGGTCACCTTAATGCTGGAACACTGGTCACCTTAATGCTGGAACACTGGTCACCTTAATGCTGGAACACTGGTCACCTTAATACTGGAACACTGGTCATCTTAATACTGGAAATCTGGTTTACCTTAATGCTGGAACACTGGTCACATTAATGCTGGAACACTGGTCACCTTAACACTGGAACACTGGTCACCTTAATGCTGGAACACTGGTCACATTAATGCTGGAACACTGGTCACCTTAACAATGGTCACCTTAATGCTGGAACACTGGTCACATTAATGATGGAACACTGGTCACCTTATTACCTTAATACTGGAACACTGGTCACCTTAATACTGGAACACTGGTCACCTTAATACTGGAACACTGGTCACCTTAATACTGGAACACTGGTCATCTTAATACTGGAACACTGGTCACCTTAATGCTGGAACACTGGTCACCTTAATGCTGGAACACTGGTCACATTAATGCTGGAACACTGGTCACCTTAATACTGAAACACTGATCACCTTAATGCTGGAACACTGGTCACCTTAATACTGGAACACTGGTCACCTTAATGCTGGAACACTGGTCACCTTAATGCTGGAACACTGGTCACCTTAATACTGGAACACTGGTCACCTTAATACTGGAACACTGGTCACCTTAATACTGGAACACTAGTCACCTTAATACTGGAACACTGGTCACCTTAATACTGGAACACTGGTCACCTTAATGCTGGAACACTGGTCACCTTAATGCTGGAACACTGGTCACCTTAATGCTGGAACACTGGTCACCTTAACGCTGGAACACTGGTCACCTTAACGCTGGAACACTGGTCACCTTAACGCTGGAACACTGGTCACCTTAACGCTGGAACACTGGTCACCTTAATGCTGGAACACTGGTCACCTTAACGCTGGAACACTGGTCACCTTAACGCTGGAACACTGGTCACCTTAACGCTGGAACACTGGTCACCTTAACGCTGGAACACTGGTCACCTTAATGCTGGAACACCGGTCACTGGAACACTGGTCACCTTAATGCTGGAACACTGGTCACCTTAATGCTGGAACACTGGTCACATTAATGCTGGAACACTGGTCACCTTAATACCTTAATACTGGAACACTGGTCACCTTAATACTGGAACACTGGTCACCTTAACACTGGAACACTGGTCATCTTAATACTGGTCACCTTAACACTGGAACACTGGTCACATTAATACTGGAACACTGGTCACCTTAACACTGGAACACTGGTCACATTAACACTGGAACACTGGTCACCTTAACACTGGAACACTGGTCACATTAACACTGGAACACTGGTCACCTTAACACTGGAACACTGGTCACCTTAATACTGGAACACTGGTCACCTTAATACTGGAACACTGGTCACCTTAATACTGGAACACTGGTCACCTTAATACTGGAACACTGGTCACCTTAATACTGGAACACTGGTCACATTAATACTGGTCACCTTAACACTGGAACACTGGTCACCTTAATACTGGTCACCTTAACACTGGAACACTGGTCACATTAATACTGGAACACTGGTCACCTTAACACTGGAACACTGGTCACATTAACACTGGAACACTGGTCACCTTAATACTGGAACACTGGTCACCTTAACACTGGAACACTGATCACCTTAACACTGGAACACTGGTCACCTTAACACTGGAACACTGGAACACTGGTCACCTTAACACTGGAACACTGGTCACCTTAATACTGGAACACTGGTCACCTTAATACTGGAACACTGGTCACCTTAATGCTGGAACACTGGTCACGTTAATGCTGGAACACTGGTCACCTTAATACTGGAACACTGGACACCTTAATACTGGAACACTGGTCACCTTAATACTGGAACACTGGTCACATTAATGCTGGAACACTGGTCACCTTAATACTGGAACACTGGTCACCTTAATACTGGAACACTGGTCACCTTAATACTGGTCACCTTAATGCTGGAACACTGGTCACTTTAATAATTCTTACATACTGCTTTACACATTTCATATGTCTACAGTATTTATTCTACTGTATTTTAGTCAATGCTACCCCGACATGGCTCATCCTAATGTTTATATATTTCTTAATTCCATTATTTTATTTTGAAATTTGTGTGTATCGTTGTGAATTGTTAGATACTACTGCACTGTTGGAGCTAGGAACACAAGCATTTCACTACACCCACAATAACATCTGCTAAATATGTGTATGTGACCAATACAATTTGATTTGAGCAAATATCTTCCTGCCTTCTGCCAAACCTGGTCTGATATTACAAAGAGGATCATCCTGTCCATCTGGGGATTTAGATAATGAAACATTATTTTTGGGATGGCAGATTCCCAGTTTGGAGCTGTTTTTACGCACCAATAACCTGTGTTCTCTTTTGGTGATGTCACCATTATGCGTGCCCTTGGTGACAGTCTGTTTATTACAGCCAACAGTTGTTTTGTGGGGTTTGTAGTGAGTCTCTTGTAGAATGTCTGATCAATCAGTTGCCTGGGAACTTCGGTCTCATAGACAGTGTAGTCGTGTACAGTAACAGTTGCCTGGGAACTTCGGTCTCATAGACAGTGTAGTCGTGTACAGTAACAGTTGCCTGGGAACTTCGGTCTCATAGACAGTGTAGTCGTGTACAGTAACAGTTGCCTGGGAACTTCGGTCTCATAGACAGTGTAGTCGTGTACAGTAACAGCGTCTCCCTTGTCTGCTGGGAGGATGAATATTCGTATGTATTAATGAGTTTGTATATATTTTCTGTAACTAATTCACACCGTACTGGCATCCATCTTGTTTTCTTTATTAGCACAGCAGACACTAACACATATCACCATTTTAGAGAAATAGCGTCCATACACTGAGACGAATTCATCTCAATGTATTTTCAATGTCAGTCGACACTCCGGGTGAGGACGGGGAAAGGGATGGGGGAGAGGGGTGAGGACACAGAATTAAATCGATTTTAATGAACATTTTAATCCCAGTAATTGAATGCATCTCTGTGTCTGAGGAGGACAGGAAGACAATTGAAAATGTCTGGACCTGTTCCCCCCCTGTCTCCCTCTCGCACCCCCCTTCCTTTTTTAAATATTTTTTTTATTTCACCTTTATTTAACCAGGTAGGCTAGTTGAGAACAAATTCTCATTTGCAACTGCGACCTGGCCAAGATAAAGCATAGCAGTATGAACAGACAACACAGAGTTACACATGGAGTAAACAGTTAACAAGTCAATAACACAGTAGAAAAAAAGAGAGTCTATATATATTGTGCAAAAGGCATGAGGAGGTAGGTGAATAATTACAATTTTGCAGATTAACACTGGAGTGATAAATGATCAGATGGTCATGTACAGGTAGAAATATTGGTGTGCAAAAGAGCAGAAAAGTAAATAAATAAAAACAGTATGGGGATGAGATAGGTGAAAATGTGTGGGCTATTTACCGATAGACTATGTACAGCTGCAGCGATCGGTTAGCTGCTCAGATAGCTGATGTTTGAAGATGGTGAGGGCCAGCCGACTAGAGCATACAAGTCGCAGTGGTGGGTGGTGTAAGGTGCTGCATCCAGTTTGCTGAGTAGAGTATTGGAAGCAATTTTGTAGATGACATTGCCGAAGTCGAGGATCGGTAGGATAGTCAGTTTTACTAGGGTAAGTTTGGCGGCGTGAGTGAAGGAGGCTTTGTTGCGGAATAGAAAGCCGACTCTTGATTTGATTTTCGATTGGAGATGTTTGATATGAGTCTGGAAGGAGAGTTTACAGTCTAGCCAGACACCTAGGTACTTATAGATGTCCACATATTCAAGGTCGGAACCATCCAGGGTGGTGATGCTAGTCGGGCATGCGGGTGCAGGCAGCGATCGGTTGAAAAGCATGCATTTGGTTTTACTAACGTTTAAGAGCAGTTGGATGCCCCGGAAGGAGTGTTGTATGGCATTGAAGCTTGTTTGGAGGTTAGATAGCACAGTGTCCAAGGACGGGCCGGAAGTATATAGAATGGTGTCGTCTGCGTAGAGGTGGATCAGGGAATCGCCCGCAGCAAGAGCAACATCATTGATATATACAGAGAAAAGAGTCGGACCGGGGATTGAACCCTGTGGCACCCCCATAGAGACTGCCAGAGGACCGGACAGCATGCCCTCCGATTTGACACACTGAACTCTGTCTGCAAAGTAATTGGTGAACCTGGCGAGGCAGGCATTTGAGAAACCGAGGCTACTGAGTCTGCCGATAAGAATATGGTGATTGACAGAGTCGAAAGCCTTGGCCAGGTCGATGAAGACGGCTGCACAGTACTGTCTTTTATCGATGGCGGTTATGATATCGTTTAGTACCTCACCCCCTTTCTCCCCCCTGCCCCCGACTCTCCCTCTACCCCCATTCCCCCTCGTCCCTTTACCTCATCTAGGGGAGAGTGTGTTGGTGTGTAAGGAGGCGGAGCGTCAAAAGGGTGTGTGTCTTCTCCAGGGCTCTCTGCAGCCAATCAGCAGCTGCCTGGTGAAGAGGGAGGGGGAGGGCCTAACCACCAGCATGCTCCGAGCCATCCTGGAGGTACTGACCTCTAACCCCTGAAATATGGATTTTATTTGTACATTTATTACCATAGACTTGGATAGACAGTCTATACCTGTACCTGTCACCTACAGTATATACCTGTACCTGTTACTTACAGTCTATACCTGTACCTGTCACCTACAGTATATACCTGTACCTGTCACCTACAGTATATACCTGTACCTGTTACTTACAGTCTATACCTGTACCTGTCACCTACAGTCTGTACCTGTCACCTACAGTATATACCTGTCACCTACAGTCTATACCTGTCACCTACAGTCTATACCTGTCACCTACAGTCTATACCTGTCACCTACAGTATGTACCGGTCACCTACAGTATATACCTGTCAGCTACAGTCTATACCTGTCACCTACAGTCTATACCTGTCACCTACAGTCTATACCTGTCACCTACAGTCTATACCTGTACCTGTCACCTACAGTCTATACCTGTCACCTACAGTCTATACCTGTCACCTACAGTATGTACCTGTCACCTACAGTATATACCTGTCACCTACAGTATGTACCTGTCACCTACAGTATGTACCTGTCACCTACAGTATATACCTGTCATCTACAGTATGTACCTGTCACCTACAGTCTATACCTGTACCTGTCACCTACAGTATCTACCTGTCACCTACAGTCTATACCTGTACCTGTCACCTACAGTATCTACCTGTCACCTACAGTATCTACCTGTCACCTACAGTATATACCTGTCACCTACAGTCTATACCTGTCACCTACAGTCTATACCTGTCATCTACAGTATATACCTGTCACCTACAGTCTATACCTGTCACCTACAGTCTATACCTGTCACCTACAGTATCTACCTGTCATCTACAGTCTATACCTGTCACCTACAGTCTATACCTGTCACCTACAGTCTATACCTGTCACCTACAGTATATACCTGTTACCTACAGTATCTACCTGTCATCTACAGTCTATACCTGTCACCTACAGTCTATACCTGTCACCTACAGTCTATACCTGTCACCTACAGTCTATACCTGTCACCTACAGTCTATACCTGTCACCTACAGTCTATACCTGTCACCTACAGTATCTACCTATACCTGTCACCTACAGTCTATACCTGTCACCTACAGTATATACCTGTCACCTACAGTTTATACCTGTCACCTACAGTCTACCTGTCACCTACAGTCTGTATCTGTCACCTACAGTCTGTACCTGTCACCTACAGTCTGTACCTGTCACCTACAGTCTGTACCTGTCACCTACAGTCTGTACCTGTCACCTACAGTCTGTACCTGTCACCTACAGTATCTACCTGTCACCTACAGTATCTACCTGTACCTGTCACCTACAGTATATACCTGTCATCTACAGTATCTACATGTACCTGTCACCTACAGTATCTACCTGTACCTGTCATCTACAGTATCTACCTGTCATCTACAGTATCTACCTGTCACCTACAGTATCTACCTGTCACCTACAGTATATACCTGTCACCTACAGTATCTACCTGTCACCTACAGTCTATACCTGTACCTGTCACCTACAGTATCTACCTGTCATCTACAGTATATACCTGTCATCTACAGTATATACCTGTACCTGTCACCTACAGTCTATACCTGTCATCTACAGTATCTTACCTGTCACCTACAGTATCTACCTGTCACCTACAGTATATACCTGTCACCTACAGTATGTACCTGTCACCTACAGTATATACCTGTCACCTACAGTATATACCTGTCACCTACAGTATATACCTGTACCTGTCACCTACAGTATATACCTGTCATCTACAGTCTATACCTGTCACCTACAGTATGTACCTGTCACCTACAGTATCTACCTGTCACCTACAGTATATACCTGTCATCTACAGTATGTACCTGTCACCTACAGTATCTACCTGTCACCTACAGTCTATACCTGTCACCTACAGTATATACCTGTCATCTACAGTATCTACCTATATCTGTCATCTACAGTCTCTACCTGTCACCTATAGTATCTACCTGTCACCTATAGTATCTACCTGTCATCTACAGTATCTACCTATATCTGTCATCTACAGTCTATACCTGTACCTGTCACCTACAGTATCTACCTGTCATCTACAGTATGTACCTGTCATCTACAGTATCTACCTATATCTGTCATCTACAGTCTATACCTGTCACCTACAGTATCTACCTGTCACCTACAGTATCTACCTGTCATCTACAGTATCTATCTGTCACCTACAGTCTATACCTGTACCTGTCACCTACAGTATCTACCTGTCACCTACAGTATATACCTGTACCTGTCACCTACAGTATCTACCTGTCACCTACAGTATGTACCTGTACCTGTCACCTACAGTCTATACCTGTCACCTACAGTATCTACCTGGCACCTACAGTCTATACCTGTCACCTACAGTATCTACCTGTCATCTACAGTATCTACCTATATCTGTCATCTACAGTATCTATCTGTCTCCTGTCAGATCATTGTTGGGGGCGTGGCCAGCTCTCCCCAGGATGTGAGGCTTTATGCTTCCTGTACGCTGCTGGCTGCTGGTGCCCGCTCTGACACCACAGGAGGGGCGACGGGAGGAGGAGTGCGGGAGGGAGCGATAGAGGCATGCGTGGAATGGTTGATTGAGAATGAGTTCATATCTATCCAAAGAGAGGGTAATGAGAGGGGGGGCAGGAGGACAAGAGAGGTACTGCCCCACCCACCTGGGTTCTGCCACCCTCTCCTCCTCTCTCTCACCTCCCGAGGCACTGGGCATCTTCTCAGATCTACAGAGAGCCATGAAGAGCTTCGTATTGGACAACGACCTACACACACTCTACCAGGTACCCCTCATCCTCCAGATAACCCCTGTGTTTGTATCCTCCAGATAACCCCTGTGTTTGTATCCTCCAGATAACCCCTGTGTTTGTATCCTCCAGATAACCCCTGTGTTTGTATCCTCCAGATAACCCCTGTGTTTGTATCCTCCACTGTGTTTGTATCCTCCAGATAACCCCTGTGTTTGTATCCTCCAGATAACCCCTGTGTTTGTATCCTCCAGATAACCCCTGTGTTTGTATCCTCCAGATAACCCCTG
The DNA here is from genome assembly GCF_021184085.1 of Oncorhynchus gorbuscha. Taxonomy (NCBI): domain Eukaryota; kingdom Metazoa; phylum Chordata; class Actinopteri; order Salmoniformes; family Salmonidae; genus Oncorhynchus; species Oncorhynchus gorbuscha. Next base: position 45,520,469 of record NC_060192.1, read on the forward strand.
TGTTTGTATCCTCCAGATAACCCCTGTGTTTGTATCCTCCACTGTGTTTGTATCCTCCAGATAACCCCTGTGTTTGTATCCTCCAGATAACTCCTGTGTTTGTATCCTCCAGATAACTCCTGTGTTTGTATCCTCCAGATAACCCCTGTGTTTGTATCCTCCAGATAACCCCTGTGTTTGTATCCTCCAGATAACCCCTGTGTTTGTATCCTCCAGATAACCCCTGTGTTTGTATCCTCCACTGTGTTTGTATCCTCCAGATAACCCCTGTGTTTGTATCCTCCAGATAACCCCTGTGTTTGTATCCTCCAGATAACCCCTGTGTTTGTATCCTCCAGATAACCCCTGTGTTTGTATCCTCCAGATAACTCCTGTGTTTGTATCCTCCACTGTGTTTGTATCCTCCAGATAACCCCTGTGTTTGTATCCTCCAGATAACCCCTGTGTTTGTATCCTCCAGATAACTCCTGTGTTTGTATCCTCCACTGTGTTTGTATCCTCCAGATAACCCCTGTGTTTGTATCCTCCAGATAACTCCTGTGTTTGTATCCTCCAGATAACTCCTGTGTTTGTATCCTCCAGATAACCCCTGTGTTTTTATCCTCCACTGTGTTTGTATCCTCCAGATAACCCATGTGTTTGTATCCTCCACTGTGTTTGTATCCTCCAGATAACCCCTGTGTTTGTATCCTCCAGATAACCCCTGTGTTTGTATCCTCCAGATAACCCCTGTGTTTGTATCCTCCAGATAACCCCTGTGTTTGTATCCTCCAGATAACCCCTGTGTTTGTATCCTCCAGATAACCCCTGTGTTTGTATCCTCCAGATAACCCCTGTGTTTGTATCCTCCAGATAACCCCTGTGTTTGTATCCTCCAGATAACCCCTGTGTTTGTATCCTCCAGATAACCCCTGTGTTTGTATCCTCCAGATAACCCCTGTGTTTGTATCCTCCACTGTGTTTGTATCCTCCAGATAACTCCTGTGTTTGTATCCTCCAGATAACTCCTGTGTTTGTATCCTCCAGATAACTCCTGTGTTTGTATCCTCCAGATAACCCCTTTGTTTGTATCCTCCAGATAACCCCTGTGTTTGCTGAGTGGACCACAATAGACTGGTACCAGTTCTGGTGTCTGTGGGAGGGGCTTGGCTCATCCAATAAGAGAGTAGCAGAGCTGGTTGGTGTTCAGGAGAGCTTCTTGGCTCGGTCTGTTAGCGGGAAACTGATCGCCAAGACAGACAGACAGAGACGACAGATGGCCATACACAAACGGTACAGCGTAACACACACACCAAGGTTTCCCATAGCTTTTGGAGAGAAAACATTTTTGAATTAAAAGTTGATCAATAAAATCCCATTGCGAAAATGTATTGTTGTTTAATACCAGCGGATGTAGTGAGAGCTGCTGCTTCAGCCTGTCTCACCTTGCTTCAAAGTAGCCAGAACCAGACCAAACAGGCAGCCTATTAATCAATAAAGAATTCGATATACCACTGAAACCAGTAGCCTATTAATCAATAAAGAATTCTATATACCACTGAAACCAGTAGCCTATTAATTAATAAAGACTTCTATATACCACTGAAACCAGTAGCCTATTAATCAATAAAGACTTCTATATACCATTGAAACCAGTAGCCTATTAATTAATAAAGACTTCTATATACCATTGAAACCAGTAGCCTATTAATTAATAAAGACTTCTATATACCATTGAAACCAGTAGCCTATAACCCTAGTTATAATACCAACCCATCAGAGTAGTTGATAATCCTAGTAGTTGATCATCCTACTAGTTGATAATCCTAGTAGTTGATCATCCTACTAGTTGATAATCCTAGTAGTTGATCATCCTAGTACCAAGGCTATGCCTTGTCATAGCCCTACTACCTTGTTCTAGCCCTACTGCCTTGTCATAGCCCTACTGCCTTGTTCTAGCCCTACTGCCTTGTTATAGCCCTACTGCCTTGTCATAGCCCTACTGCCTTGTCATAGCCCTACTGCCTTGTTATAGCCCTACTGCCTTGTTATAACCCTACTGCCTTGTTATAGTCCTACTGCCTTGTCATAGTCCTACTGCCTTGTTATAGCCCTACTGCCTTGTCATAGCCCTACTACCTTGTCATAGCCCTACTGCCTTGTCATAGCCCTACTGCCTTGTCATAGCCCTACTGCCTTGTCATAGCCCTACTGCCTTGTTATAGCCCTACTGCCTTGTCATAGCCCTACTACCTTGTTATAGCCCTACTGCCTTGTCATAGCCCTACTGCCTTGTCATAGCCCTACTGCCTTGTCATAGCCCTACTGCCTTGTCATAGCCCTACTGCCTTGTTATAGCCCTACTGCCTTGTCATAGCCCTACTACCTTGTTATAGCCCTACTGCCTTGTCATAGCCCTACTACCTTGTCATAGCCCTACTGCCTTGTCATAGCCCTACTACCTTGTCATAGCCCTACTGCCTTGTTATAGCCCTACTGCCTTGTCATAGCCCTACTGCCTTGTCATAGCCCTACTACCTTGTCATAGCCCTACTGCCTTGTTATAGTCCTACTGCCTTGTCATAGTCCTACTGCCTTGTTATAGCCCTACTGCCTTGTCATAGCCCTACTACCTTGTGTGCATTGCTGTGCTTATAATGTGAAGAAATAATAGTTTATCAACATTTTAAGATAAACGTTCATTGCTTTTTAAAATTGAATTTACATATTGTAAATGTTCTGTTACTCTGAATGACCATCATCTAAATGTTGTGTTAATATGAATGACCATATTGTACTGTTCTGTTAATGTGAATTACCATAATGTACTGTTCTGTTAATGTGAATTACCATATTGTACTGTTCTGTTAATGTGAATTACCATATTGTACTGTTCTGTTAATGTGAATTACCATAATGTACTGTTCTGTTAATGTGAATTACCATAATGTACTGTTCTGTTAATGTGAATTACCATAATCTAGATGTGATTTCTGTCATTCTGATCACCGTGGTTGGACACCCTAATGGGTTACGCACCCAATTCATATGGGTCTGGTACGTTTAAAAAAAAAAAAAATGTTTTTAAATAAGAACAAATTCTTATCTTCAGGTTCTTCACTACTCTGGTCCTTCAGGACCTTGTCAATGAGGTTCCTCTGGGTACCGTGGCAACCAAGTACAACTGTAGCCGCGGACAGCTACAGTCTCTACAGCAGTCTGCCTCCACGTATGCAGGTAAACACACACAGCCCTGCCCAGGTAACACAGTAGTATTTTTCCTCCCCTAGGTAACAGTGTTCTGTTAGTTAGTTCTGTCCCCGCATGTCCCAGACCATGCTGTAACCATAGTAACGGTGTGGTTTCCTGTCCCGTAGGCATGGTAACGGTGTTCTGCCGGCGGCTGGGATGGCACAGCTTGGAGTTACTCCTGTCCCAGTACCAGACCAGGCTGAGCTTTGGGGTCCAGAGGGAACTGGTCGACCTGGTCAGGGTCTCACTGCTGAGCGCAACAAGGGCACGAACACTCTACGACCAGGGCCTCGCTACGGTGGCCCAGCTGGCCAGGGCAAAGGTCACTGAGGTGGAGAAGGCCCTACGCAAGGCTGTCCCCTTTAAGAGGTTAGGAGGAGGGAGGAGAGTGTGTTGTAAAGGGCTGGTGGTGGTGGTGATGATGATTATGATCTCTTCCTCTCCAGTTCTCGTCGTGCGATGGATGAGACCGAGGGGGAGGCAGCAGAGAGGCGGAGCTTACGGTGTGTCTGGGTGAGTGGGGGGCGTGCTCTGACAGAACACGAGGCAGCCATTGAAATCGTGTCTGAGGCCAGGCTCCTCCTCCAGCAAGACCTCGCTCTATTGGGGGTGACCTGGGACCCAGCGACACTGCCCACGGAAACACGCCCTAACAACGACCATGACAACGACTCACCTGAGACACAGCGGGACCGGTCCAAATCCTGGAGAGATAAAGAGATGAGGTTAAATGAGAAGAAAGAGATGGAAGACGGAGGGAGAAACGTGGTTGAACAGAAAGAGGTAGAGGGGAGAGAGAAGAACGAGGGAGAGAGGACAGGGGAGGAGCAGAGAGGGAGAGAGAAGAACGAGAGAGAGAGGACAGGGAAGGAGCAGAGAGGGAGAGAGAAGAACGAGGGAGAGAGGACAGGGGAGGAGCAGAGAGGGAGAGAGAAGAACGAGGGAGTGGAGGTGGGAGAGAGGGAAGAGAGAGGAGTAGAGGTGGGAGAGAGGGAAGAGAGAGGAGTAGAGGTGGGAGAGAGGGAAGAGAGAGGAGTGGAGGTGGGAGAGAGGGAAGAGAGAGGAGTAGAGGTGGGAGAGAGAAAGGAGAGAGGAGGAGTGGAGGTGGGAGAGAGGGAAGAGAGAGGAGTAGAGGTGGGAGAGAGGGAAGAGAGAGGAGTAGGGGTGGGAGAGAGAAAGGAGAGAGGAGTGGAGGTGGGAGAGAGGGAAGAGGGAGGAAGCGAGGAAGACCCTAACCTTCCTGTCTGTGACAGGAGAGGTATAAACACCCAGGACTTAGCTGAACTAGTCAGTAGCCCTCACCCCCCTCTCAATCCCTCCAACCACCCCTTCCACTCTCGCCCTCCCCGTTTCAGAGCCCCCACCTCCCGAGTGGAGGAACCTCTGACCAGTGTTTCTGGGGGGACAGTAAAGAGGGACGGACTGGGCATGGCAGGGAGATCTCCTGCACAGGCATGTAGAAGACAGCCGTCCACAGCTCTGAGGAAAGTACTGCGCTCTATACACTCAGAGAGGAGGGAGGAGGAGGAGAAGAGGGAGGAGGAGGAGAGGAGGGAGGAGAGGAGGGAGGATGAAAAGAGGGGAGAGAGAGAGGAGGAGGAGAGGGGAGAGAGAGAGGAGGAGGAGGAGAAGAGGGAGGATGAAAAGAGGGGAGAGAGAGAGGAGGAGAAGCGAGAGGAGGAGGAGAAGAGGGAGGAGGAGAAGAAGATGGGAGAAAGGGAGGAGAAGAGAGAGGAGGAGGAGGAGAAGAAGATGGGAGAAAGGGAGGAGAAGAGCGTAGAGAAAAGAGAGAGTGAGGAGAGGAGGAGAGGAATGTTGTTTAAACTTCCTCCTAAAACACTACCAGTCCCTGCCCCGATCTCGGTTTCTACCCCAAAGACTGCACCTCTCCTCCAGAGCAAGGCACCACCAGAGGTCCCTGTCCCCCCTCCTCCCTGCCTCCTCTCCCCTGTCCCTCCTCCTCCCTGCCTCCTCTCCCCTGTCCCCCTCCTCCCTGCCTCCTCTCCCCTGTCCCCCTCCTCCCTGCCTCCTCTCCCCTGTCCCCCCCCTCCTCCCTGCCTCCTCTCCCCTGTCCCCCCTCCTCCCTGCCTCCTCTCCCCTGTCCCCCTCCTCCCTGCCTCCTCTCCCCTGTCCCCCTCCTCCCTGCCTCTTCTCCACTGTCCCTCCTCCCTGCCTCCTCTCCCCTGTCCCTCCTCCTCCCTGCCTCCTCTCCCCTGTCCCTCCTCCTCCCTGCCTCCTCTTTCCTGTCCCCCCTCCTCCCTGCCTCCTCTCCCCTGTCCCCTCTCCTCCCTGCCTCTTCTCCCCTGTCCCTCCTCCTCCCTGCCTCCTCTCCCCTGTCCCTCCTCCCCTCTTCCTCTCCTCTGCCCAAACCCCAGCTCTTTCTCTCTCTTTTGTAGTCAAACGCCGGAGGGTGGAAGAGCAGGATAGGTGTGGGTCTCCTGAACTCTACGAGGAGGAGGGAAGGTTTGGGGATAGTTTGGAGTTGGACACTCAGACTGAGAGAATGATTCTACTACAAGACCAGAGAGAGGGGAGGGAGAGAGAGTGTGCTAACTCACAGCATGAGAGAGGAAGGAGGGAGAAGGGTGGAGAGGAGGAGAGAGGGAGGGAGAAAGGTGGAGAGGAGAGAGGAAGGAGGGAGAAGGGTGGAGAGGAGGAGAGAGGGAGGGAGAATGGTGGAGAGGGGAAATCCACCGACGTTAACCCACCGAACCCCTCAACAGTCAACAGTATCCATGGCAACCCCCATACCTATGGTTTCCATGACGACGCTGCGCCCAGGTACAACTTCTCTCTGACTGACAGCCAGATGGAACAGATCCTCGACAACCAGGTACACACACACACACTCACTCAACCACAGCCACCACATTGATGATGATGATGATGGTGGTGATGATGATGGTGGTGGTGATGATGGTGGTGATGATGATGATGATGGTGTTTATGATGATGGTGTTTATGATGATGATGGTGTTTACGATGATTATAGTGATGATGGTGTTTATGATGGAGATGGTGTTTATAATGATGATGGTGTTTATGATGATTATGGTGTTTATGATGATGGTGTTTATGATGATGATGATGGTGTTTATGATGATGGTGTTTATGATGGAGATGGTGTTTATGATGATGGTGTTTATGATGATGGTGTTTATAATGATGGTGTTTATGATGATGATGGTGTTTATGATGGAGATGATGTTTATGATGGAGATGGTGTTTATGATGGAGATGATGTTTATGATGGAGATGGTGTTTATGATGGAGATGATTTTTATAATGGAGATGGTGTTTATGATGATGATGGTGTTCATGATGGTGTTTATGATGGAGATGGTGTTTATGATGGAGATGATTTTTATAATGGAGATGGTGTTTATGATGATGATGGTGTTCATGATGGTGTTTATGATGGAGATGGTGTTTATGATGATGATGGTGTTAATGATGGAGATGGTGTTTATGATGATGATGGTGTTTATGATGATGGTGTTTATGATGGAGATGGTGTTTATGATGATGGTGTTTGATGATGGTGATTATGATGGAGATGGTGATTATGATGGAGATGGTGTTTATGATGATGGTGTTTATGATGGAGATCGTGTTTATAATGGAGATGGTGTTTATAATGGAGATGGTGTTTATGATGGAGATGGTGTTTATGATTATGGAGGTGTTTATGATGATGATGATGGTGTTTATGATGATGATGATGGTGTTTATAATGGTGATGGTGTTTATGATGATGATGGTGTTTATGATGATGGAGGTGTTTATGATGATGATGATGATGATGGTGTTTATGATGGAGATGGTGTTTATGATGATGATGGTGTTTATGATGGAGATGGTGTTTATGATGATGGTGTTTATGATGGACATGGTGTTTATGATGATGGTGTTTATGATGGAGATGGTGTTTATGATGATGATGGTGTTTATGATGGAGATGGTGTTTATGATGATGGTGTTTATGATGGAGATGGTGTTTATGACGATGGTGTTTATGATGGAGATGGTGTTTATGATGATGGTGTTTATGATGGAGATGGTGTTTATAATGATGATGGTGTTTATAATGATGATGGTGTTTATAATGATGGTGTTTATGATGATGATGGTGTTTATGATGGAGATGATGTTTATGATGGAGATGGTGTTTATGATGATGGAGGTGTTTATGATGATGATGATGATGGTGTTTATGATGGAGATGGTGTTTATGATGATGATGATGATGGTGTTTATGATGATGGTATTTATGATGGAGATGGTGATTATGATGGAGATGGTGTTTATGATGATGATGGTGTTTATGATGGAGATGGTGTTTATGATGATGGTGTTTATGATGATGGTGTTTATGATGGAGATGGTGTTGATGATGATGATGGTGTTTATGATGATGGTATTTATGATGATGGTGTTTATGATGATGATGGTGTTTATGATGATGATGGTGTTTATGATGATGGTATTTATGATGGAGATGGTGTTTATGATGATGATGATGATGGTGTTTATGATGATGGTATTTATGATGATGGTGTTTATGATGGAGATGGTGTTTATAATAATGATGATGTTTATAATGGAGATGGTGTTTATGATGATGATGGTGTTTATGATGATGGTGTTTATGATGATGGTATTTATGATGATGATGGTGTTTATGATGATGGTGTTTATGATGATGATGGTGTTTATGATGATGGTGATGTTTATAATGGAGATGGTATTTATGATGATGATGGTGATGTTTATAATGGAGATGGTATTTATGATGATGATGGTGATGTTTATAATGGAGATGGTATTTATGATGATGATGATGGTGTTTATGATGGAGATGGTGTTTATGATGATGATGATGGTGTTTATGATGAAGATGGTATTTATGATGAAGATGGTATTTATGATGATGATGATGGTGTTTATGATGATGATGATGGTGTTTATGATGGAGATGATGTTTATGATGGAGATGGTGTTTATGATGGATATGGTGTTTATGATGGAGATGGTGTTTATGATGGAGATGGTGTTTATAATGATGATGGTGTTTATGATGGAGATGATGTTTATGATGATGATGGTGTTTATGATGGAGATGATGTTTATGATGGAGATGGTATTTATGATGGAGATGGTGTTTATGATGGAGATGGTGTTTATGATGGAGATGGTGTTTATGATGGAGATGGTGTTTATGATTGAGATGGTGTTTATGATGATGATGATGGTGTTTATGATGATGGTATTTATGATGATGGTGTTTATGATGGAGATGGTGTTTATAATAATGATGATGTTTATAATGGAGATGGTGTTTATGATGATGATGGTGTTTATGATGATGGTGTTTATGATGATGGTATTTATGATGATGATGGTGTTTATGATGATGGTATTTATGATGATGATGGTGTTTATGATGATGGTGTTTATGATGATGATGGTGTTTATGATGATGGTGATGTTTATAATGGAGATGGTATTTATGATGATGATGGTGTTTATGATGGAGATGGTATTTATGATGATGATGGTGATGTTTATAATGGAGATGGTATTTATGATGATGATGGTGATGTTTATAATGGAGATGGTATTTATGATGATGATGATGGTGTTTATGATGGAGATGGTGTTTATGATGATGATGATGGTGTTTATGATGAAGATGGTATTTATGATGAAGATGGTATTTATGATGATGATGATGGTGTTTATGATGATGATGATGGTGTTTATGATGGAGATGATGTTTATGATGGAGATGGTGTTTATGATGGATATGGTGTTTATGATGGAGATGGTGTTTATGATGGAGATGGTGTTTATAATGATGATGGTGTTTATGATGGAGATGATGTTTATGATGATGATGGTGTTTATGATGGAGATGATGTTTATGATGGAGATGGTATTTATGATGGAGATGGTGTTTATGATGGAGATGGTGTTTATGATGGAGATGGTGTTTATGGTGGAGATGGTGTTTATGATGGAGATGGTGTTTATGATGGAGATGGTGTTTATGATGGAGATGATGTTTATAATGGAGATGGTGTTTATGATGGAGATGGTGTTTATGATGGAGATGATGTTTATAATGGAGATGGTGTTTATGATGGAGATGGTGTTTATGATGGAGATGGTGTTTATAATGATGATGGTGTTTATAATGATGGTGTTTATGATGATGATGGTGTTTATGATGATGATGGTGTTTATGATGATGATGGTGTTCATGATGGTGTTTATGATGGAGATGGTGTTTATGATGGAGATGGTGTTTATGATGATGATGGTGTTAATGATGGAGATGGTGTTTATGATGATGATGGTGTTTATGATGATGGTGTTTATGATGGAGATGGTGTTTATGGTGATGGTGTTTGATGATGGTGTTTATGATGGAGATGGTGTTTATGATGATGGTGTTTATGATGGAGATGGTGTTTATGATGATGGTGTTTATGATGATGGTCTTTATGATGGAGATGGTGTTTATGATGGAGATGGTATTTATGATGGAGATGGTGTTTATGATGGAGATGGTGTTTATGATGGAGATGGTGTTTATGATTGAGATGGTGTTAATGATGGTGTTTATGATGATGATGGTGTTTATGATGGAGATTATGATGGAAATGGTGTTTATGATGGAGATGGTGTTTATGATGGTGTTTATGATGATGATGGTGTTTATGATGATGATGGTGTTTATAATGATGATGATGGTGTTTATGATGAAGATGGTATTTATGATGAAGATGGTGTTTATGATGATGATGGTGTTTATGATGATGATGATGATGATGGTGTTTATGATGGAGATGGTGTTTATGATGGAGATGGTGTTTATGATGGAGATGGTGTTTATGATGGAGATGGTGTTTATGATGGAGATGGTGTTTATGATTGAGATGGTGTTAATGATGGTGTTTATGATGATGATGGTGTTTATGATGGAAATGGTGTTTATGATGGAGATGGTGTTTATGATGATGATGATGATGGTGTTTATGATGGAGATGGTGTTTATGATGATGATGGTGTTTATGATGATGGAGGTGTTTATGATGATGATGATGATGATGGTGTTTATGATGGAGATGGTGTTTATGATGATGATGGTGTTTATGATGGAGATGGTGTTTATGATGATGGTGTTTATGATGGAGATGGTGTTTATGATGATGGTGTTTATGATGGAGATGGTGTTTATGATGATGATGGTGTTTATGATGGAGATGGTGTTTATGATGATGATGGTGTTTATGATGGAGATGGTGTTTATAACGATGGTGTTTATGATGGAGATGGTGTTTATGATGATGGTGTTTATGATGGAGATGGTGTGTATAATGATGATGGTGTTTATAATGGAGATGGTGTTTATGATGGAGATGGTGTTTATGATGATGGAGGTGTTTATGATGATGATGATGATGGTGTTTATGATGGAGATGGTGTTTATGATGATGATGATGATGGTGTTTATGATGATGGTATTTATGATGGAGATGGTGATTATGATGGAGATGGTGTTTATGATGATGATGGTGTTTATGATGGAGATGGTGTTTATGATGATGGTGTTTATGATGATGGTGTTTATGATGGAGATGGTGTTTATGATGATGATGATGGTGTTTATGATGATGGTGTTTATGATGATGATGGTGTTTATGATGATGGTGTTTATGATGGAGATGGTGTTTATGATGATGATGATGGTGTTTATGATGATGGTATTTATGATGATGGTGTTTATGATGGAGATGGTGTTTATAATAATGATGATGTTTATAATGGAGATGGTGTTTATGATGATGATGGTGTTTATGATGATGGTGTTTATGATGATGGTATTTATGATGATGATGGTGTTTATGATGATGGTATTTATGATGATGATGGTGTTTATGATGATGATGGTGTTTATGATGATGGTGTTTATGATGATGATGGTGTTTATGATGATGGTGATGTTTATAATGGAGATGGTATTTATGATGATGATGGTGTTTATGATGGAGATGGTATTTATGATGATGATGGTGATGTTTATAATGGAGATGGTATTTATGATGATGATGGTGATGTTTATAATGGAGATGGTATTTATGATGATGATGATGGTGTTTATGATGGAGATGGTGTTTATGATGATGATGATGGTGTTTATGATGAAGATGGTATTTATGATGAAGATGGTATTTATGATGATGATGATGGTGTTTATGATGATGATGATGGTGTTTATGATGGAGATGGTGTTTATGATGGATATGGTGTTTATGATGGAGATGGTGTTTATGATGGAGATGGTGTTTATAATGATGATGGTGTTTATGATGGAGATGATGTTTATGATGATGATGGTGTTTATGATGGAGATGATGTTTATGATGGAGATGGTATTTATGATGGAGATGGTGTTTATGATGGAGATGGTGTTTATGATGGAGATGGTGTTTATGATGGAGATGGTGTTTATGATGGAGATGGTGTTTATGATGGAGATGATGTTTATAATGGAGATGGTGTTTATGATGGAGATGGTGTTTATGATGGAGATGATGTTTATAATGGAGATGGTGTTTATGATGGAGATGGTGTTTATGATGGAGATGGTGTTTATAATGATGATGGTGTTTATAATGATGGTGTTTATGATGATGATGGTGTTTATGATGATGATGGTGTTTATGATGATGATGGTGTTCATGATGGTGTTTATGATGGAGATGGTGTTTATGATGGAGATGGTGTTTATGATGATGATGGTGTTAATGATGGAGATGGTGTTTATGATGATGATGGTGTTTATGATGATGGTGTTTATGATGATGGTGTTTATGATGGAGATGGTGTTTATGATGATGGTGTTTATGATGGAGATGGTGTTTATGATGATGGTGTTTATGATGATGGTGTTTATGATGGAGATGGTGTTTATGATGGAGATGGTATTTATGATGGAGATGGTGTTTATGATGGAGATGGTGTTTATGATGGAGATGGTGTTTATGATTGAGATGGTGTTAATGATGGTGTTTATGATGATGATGGTGTTTATGATGGAGATTATGATGGAAATGGTGTTTATGATGGAGATGGTGTTTATAATGATGATGGTGTTTATAATGATGGTGTTTATGATGATGATGGTGTTTCTGATGGAGATGATGTTTATGATGGAGATGGTATTTATGATGGAGATGGTATTTATGATGGAGATGGTATTTATGATGGAGATGGTATTTATGATGGAGATGGTATTTATGATGGAGATGGTGTTTATGATGAAGATGATGTTTATAATGGAGATGGTGTTTATGATGATGATGGTGTTTATGATGATGATGGTGTTCATGATGGTGTTTATGATGGAGATGGTGTTTATGATGGAGATGGTGTTTATGATGGAGATGGTGTTTATGATGATGATGGTGTTTATGATGATGATGGTGTTTATAATGATGATGATGGTGTTTATGATGAAGATGGTATTTATGATGAAGATGGTGTTTATGATGATGATGGTGTTTATGATGATGATGATGATGATGGTGTTTATGATGGAGATGGTGTTTATGATGGAGATGGTGTTTATGATTGAGATGGTGTTAATGATGGTGTTTATGATGATGATGGTGTTTATGGTGGAAATGGTGTTTATGATGGAGATGGTGTTTATGATGATGATGATGGTGTTTATGATGGAGATGGTGTTTATGATGATGATGTTTATAATGGAGATGGTGTTTATGATGGTGTTTATGATGGAGATGGTGTTTACGATGATGGTGTTTATGATGGAGATGGTGTTTGTGATGATGGTGTTTATGATGATGATGATGGTATTTATGATGATGGTATTTATGATGATGATGGTGTTGATGATGATGATGTTTATAATGGAGATGCTGTTGATGATGATGATGGTGTTCATGATGAAGATGGTATTTATGATGAAAAGCGTCTGCTAAATGGCATATATTATTATTATATTATAAGATGGTATTTATGATGATGATGATGATGGTGTTTATGATGATGATGATGGTGTTTATGATGAAGATGGTATTTATGATGAAGATGGTATTTATGATGATGATGGTGTTTATGATGATGATGATGGTGTTTATGATGGAGATGGTGTTTATGATGGAGATGGTGTTTATGATGGAGATGGTGTTTATAATGATGATGGTGTTTATAATGATGGTGTTTATGATGATGATGGTGTTTCTGATGGAGATGATGTTTATGATGGAGATGGTATTTATGATGGAGATGGTATTTATGATGGAGATGGTATTTATGATGGAGATGGTAGTTATGATGGAGATGGTATTTATGATGGAGATGGTATTTATGATGGAGATGGTGTTTATGATGATGATGGTGTTTATGATGATGATGGTGTTCATGATGGTGTTTATGATGGAGATGGTGTTTATGATGGAGATGGTGTTTATGATGGAGATGGTGTTTATGATGATGATGGTGTTTATGATGATGGTGTTTATGATGGAGATGGTGGAGATGGTGTTTATGATGATGGTGTTTGATGATGGTGTTTATGATGGAGATGGTGTTTATGGTGGAGATGGTGTTTATGATGGAGATGGTGTTTATGATGGAGATGGTGTTTATGATGATGGTGTTTATGATGGAGATGGTGTTAATGATGGTGTTTATGATGGAGATGGTGTTTTATGATGATGGTGTTTATGATGGAGATGGTGTTTATGATGGAGATGGTGTTCATGATGGAGATGATGTTTATAATGGAGATGGTGTTTATGATGATGATGGTGTTTATGATGATGATGGTGTTTATGATAATGATGGTGTTTATGATGATGATGGTGTTCATGATGATGGTGTTTATGATGGAGATGGTGTTTATGATGGAGATGGTGTTTATGATGATGATGGTGTTAATGATGGAGATGGTGTTTATGATGATGATGGTGTTTATGATGGAGATGGTGTTTATGGTGATGGTGTTTGATGATGGTGTTTATGATGGAGATGGTGTTTATGATGATGGTGTTTATGATGGAGATGGTGTTTATGATGATGGTGTTTATGATGATGGTGTTTATGATGGAGATGGTGTTTATGATGGAGATGGTATTTATGATGGAGATGGTGTTTATGATGGAGATGGTGTTTATGATGGAGATGGTGTTTATGATTGAGATGGTGTTAATGATGGTGTTTATGATGATGATGGTGTTTATGATGGAGATTATGATGGAAATGGTGTTTATGATGGAGATGGTGTTTATGATGGAGATGGTGTTTATAATGATGATGGTGTTTATAATGATGGTGTTTATGATGATGATGGTGTTTCTGATGGAGATGATGTTTATGATGGAGATGGTATTTATGATGGAGATGGTATTTATGATGGAGATGGTATTTATGATGGAGATGGTATTTATGATGGAGATGGTATTTATGATGGAGATGGTATTTATGATGGAGATGGTATTTATGATGGAGATGGTATTTATGATGGAGATGGTGTTTATGATGAAGATGGTGTTTATGATGAAGATGATGTTTATAATGGAGATGGTGTTTATGATGATGATGGTGTTTATGATGATGATGGTGTTCATGATGGTGTTTATGATGGAGATGGTGTTTATGATGGAGATGGTGTTTATGATGGAGATGGTGTTTATGATGATGATGGTGTTTATGATGATGATGGTGTTTATAATGATGATGATGGTGTTTATGATGAAGATGGTATTTATGATGAAGATGGTGTTTATGATGATGATGGTGTTTATGATGATGATGATGATGATGGTGTTTATGATGGAGATGGTGTTTATGATGGAGATGGTGTTTATGATGGAGATGGTGTTTTTGGTGATGGTGTTTTAATGATGGTGTTTATGATGATGATGGTGTTTATGATGATGGTGTTTATGATGATGGTGTTTATGATGATGATGGTGTTTATGATGAAGATGGTGTTTATGATGAAGATGGTGTTTATGATGATGATGGTGTTTATGATGATGATGTTTATGATGATGATGATGATGATGGTGTTTATGATGGAGATGGTGTTTATGATGGAGATGGAGATGATGATGGAGATGGTGTTTATGATGATGGTGTTTTTATGATGATGAGATGATGATGATGGTGTTTATGATGATGTTTATGATGATGGTTTATGATGATGGTGTGTTTTATGATGGAGATGGTGTTTTGATGATGATGATGGAGATGGTGTTTTATGATGATGGTGTTTATGATGGAGATGGTTTGTTTGTTTATGATGATGATGATGTATTTATGATGGATGGATGATGGTGTTTTTGATGATATGATGATGGTGTTTATGGAGATGGTGTTTATGGAGATGGTGTTTGATGATGATGATGGTGTTTATGATGGAGATGGTTTATGATTTATGATGATGGTGTTTTATGATGATGGTGTTTATGATGGAGATGGTGTTTGTGATGATGGTGTTTATGATGATGATGATGGTATTTATGATGATGGTATTTATGATGATGATGGTGTTTATGATGATGATGATGTTTATAATGGAGATGCTGTTGATGATGATGATGGTGTTCATGATGAAGATGGTATTTATGATGAAAAGCGTCTGCTAAATGGCATATATTATTATTATATTATAAGATGGTATTTATGATGATGATGATGATGATGATGGTGTTTATGATGATGATGATGGTGTTTATGATGAAGATGGTATTTATGATGAAGATGGTATTTATGATGATGATGGTGTTTATGATGATGATGATGGTGTTTATGATGGAGATGGTGTTTATGATGGAGATGGTGTTTATGATGGAGATGGTGTTTATAATGATGATGGTGTTTATAATGATGTTTATGATGATGATGGTGTTTGATGATGATGTTTATGATAGAGATGGTATTTATGATGGAGATGGTATTTATGATGGAGATGGTATTTATGATGGAGATGGTATTTATGATGGAGATGGTATTGATGGAGATGGTATTTATGATGGAGATGGTATTTATGATGGAGATGGTATTTATGATTTATTGATGATGGAGATGGTGTTTATGATGATGATGGTGTTTATGATGATGATGTTTATGATGGAGATGGTGTTTTATGATGGAGATGGTGTTTATGATGGAGATGGTGTTTATGATGGTGTTTATGATGATGGTGTTTATGATGATGGTGTTTATGATGGAGATGGATGGAGATGGTGTTTATGATGGAGATGGTGTTTTGATGATGGTGTTTATGATGATGGTGTTTATGATGGAGATGGTGTTTATGATGGAGATGGTGTTTATGATGGAGATGGTGTTTATGATGGAGATGGTGTTTATGATGATGGTGTTTATGATGGAGATGGTGTTTATGATGGAGATGGTGTTTATGATGAGATGGTGATGATGGTGTTTATGATGGAGATGGTGTTTATGATGATGATGGTGTTTATGATGATGAGATGGTGTTTATGATGGAGATGGTGTTTGATGGAGATGATGTTTATAATGGAGATGGTGTTTATGATGATGATGGTGTTTATGATGATGATGATGATGGTGTTTATGATGATGATGGTGTTTATGATGATGATGGTGTTTATGATGGAGATGGTGTTTATGATGGAGATGGTGTTTATGATGGAAATGGTGTTTTATGATGGAGATGGTGTTTATGATGATGGTGTTTTGATGATGATGGTGTTTATGATGATGATGGTGTTTATGATGATGATGGTGTTTATGATGATGATGGTGTTTATGATGGAGATGGTGTTTATGATGGAGATGGTGTTTATGATGGAGATGGTGTTTATGATGGAGATGGTGTTTATGATGGAGATGGTGTTTATGATGGATGATGGTGTTTATGATGGAGATGGTGTTTATGATGATGGTGTTTATGATGATGATGATGGTATGGTGTTTATGATGATGGTATTTATGATGATGATGATGGTGTTTATGATGATGATGATGTTTATGATGGAGATGGTGTTGATGATGATGATGGTGTTGATGGAGATGATGAAGATGGTATTTATGATGAGATCTGTTTAAATGGCATATATTATTATTATATTATAAGATGGTATTTATGATGATGATGATGATGGTGTTTATGATGATGATGATGGTGTTTATGATGAAGATGGTATTTATGATGAAGATGGTATTTATGATGATGATGGTGTTTATGATGATGATGATGGTGTTTATGATGGAGATGGTGTTTATGATGGAGATGGTGTTTATGATGGAGATGGTGTTTATAATGATGATGTTTATAATGGAGATGGTGTTTATGATGGTGTTTATGATGATGATGGTGTTTATGATGATGATGATGATGATGGTGTTTATGATGGAGATGGTGTTTATGATGGAGATGGTGTTTATGATGGAGATGGTGTTTATGATTGAGATGGTGTTTATGATGGAGATGGTGTTTATGATGATGATGTTTATAATGGAGATGGTGTTTATGATGGTGATTATGATGATGATGGTGATTATGATGGAGATGGTGTTTATGATGATGATGGTGTTTATGATGGAGATGGTGTTTACGATGATGGTGTTTATGATGGAGATGGTGTTTATGATGATGGTGTTTATGATGGAGATGATGATGATGGTATTTATGGTGATGATGGTATTTTTATGATGATGATGGTGTTTATGATGATGATGATGTTTATAATGGAGATGCTGTTGATGATGATGATGGTGTTCATGATGAAGATGGTATTTATGATGAAAAGCGTCTGCTAAATGGCATATATTATTATTATATTATAAGATGGTATTTTGATGATGATGATGATGATTGATGATGTTTATGATGTGTTTATGATGATGATGATGGTGTTTATGATGAAGATGGTATTTATGATGAAGATGGTATTTATGATGAGTGTCTGATAAATGGCATATATTATTATTATATTATAAGATGGTATTTATGATGATGATGATGATGATGGTGTTTATGATGATGATGATGGTGTTTATGATGAAGATGGTATTTATGATGAAGATGGTATTTATGATGATGATGGTGTTTATGATGATGATGATGGTGTTTATGATGGAGATGGTGTTTATGATGGAGATGGTGTTTTGATGGAGATGGTGTTTATAATGATGATGGTGTTTATAATGATGGTGTTTATGATGATGATGGTGTTTATGATGGAGATGATGTTTATGATAGAGATGGTATTTATGATGGAGATGGTATTTTGATGATGGTATTTATGATGAGATGGTATTTATGATGGAGATGGTATTTATGATGGAGATGGTATTTATGATGGAGATGGTATTTATGATGGAGATGGTATTTTATGATGGAGATGGTGTTTATGATGATGATGGTGTTTATGATGATGATGGTGTTCATGATGGTGTTTATGATGGAGATGGTGTTTATGATGGAGATGGTGTTTATGATGGAGATGGTGTTTATGATGATGATGGTGTTTATGATGATGGTGTTTATGATGGAGATGGTGGAGATGGTGTTTATGATGATGTTTGATGATGGTGTTTATGATGGAGATGGTGTTTGTGGTGGAGATGGTGTTTATGATGGAGATGGTGTTTATGATGGAGATGGTGTTTATGATGATGGTGTTTATGATGGAGATGGTGTTTATGATGATGGTGTTTATGATGGAGATGTGTTATGATGGATGATGGTGTTTATGATGATGGTGTTTTATGATGATGGTGTTTATGATGGAGATGGTGTTTATGATGGAGATGGTGTTTATGATGGAGATGATGTTTATAATGGAGATGGTGTTTATGATGATGATGGTGTTTATGATGATGATGGTGTTTATGATAATGATGGTGTTTATGATGATGATGGTGTTCATGATGATGGTGTTTATGATGGAGATGGTGTTTATGATGGAGATGGTGTTTATGATGGAGATTATGATGGAAATGGTGTTTATGATGATGGTGTTTATGATGATGATGATGGTGTTTATGATGGAGATGGTGTTTTGATGATGATGGTGTTTATGATGATGATGGTGTTTATGATGGAGATGGTGTTTATGATGGAGATGGTGTTTATGATGGAGATGGTGTTTATGATGGAGATGGTGTTTATGATGGAGATGGTGTTTACGATGATGGTGTTTATGATGGAGATGGTGTTTGTGATGATGGTGTTTATGATGATGATGATGGTATTTATGATGATGGTATTTATGATGATGATGGTGTTTATGATGATGATGATGTTTATAA
The DNA here is from genome assembly GCF_021184085.1 of Oncorhynchus gorbuscha. NCBI lineage: Eukaryota > Metazoa > Chordata > Actinopteri > Salmoniformes > Salmonidae > Oncorhynchus > Oncorhynchus gorbuscha. Next base: position 45,540,041 of record NC_060192.1, read on the forward strand.
TGGAGATGGTGTTGATGATGATGATGGTGTTCATGATGAAGATGGTATTTATGATGAAAAGCGTCTGCTAAATGGCATATATTATTATTATTATATTATAAGATGGTGATGGTGTTTTTATTTGATGATGATGATGATGGTGTTTATGATGATGATGATGGTGTTTATGATGAAGATGGTATTTATGATGAAGATGGTGTTTATGATGATGATGGTGTTTATGATGATGATGATGGTGTTTATGATGGAGATGGTGTTTATGATGGAGATGGTGTTTATGATGGAGATGGTGTTTATAATGATGATGGTGTTTATGAATGATGGTGTTTTGATGGAGATGATGTTTATGATGGAGATGGTATTTATGATGGAGATGGTATTTATGATGGAGATGGTATTTATGATGGAGATGGTATTTATGATGGAGATGGTATTTATGATGGAGATGGTATTTTATGATGGAGATGGTATTTATGATGGAGATGGTGTTTTTATGATGTTTATGAGATGGTGTTTATGATGGAGATGGTGTTTATGATGGAGATGGTGTTTATGATGGAGATGGTGTTTATGATATGATGGTGTTTATGATGATGGTGTTTATGATGGAGATGGTGGAGATGGTGTTTATGATGATGGTGTTTGATGATGGTGTTTATGATGGAGATGGTGTTTATGATGGAGATGGTGTTTATGATGATGGTGTTTATGATGGAGATGGTGTTTTATGATGATGGTGTTTATGATGGAGATGGTGTTAATGATGGTGTTTATGATGGAGATGGTGTTTTATGATGATGGTGTTTATGATGGAGATGGTGTTTATGATGGAGATGGTGTTCATGATGGAGATGGTGTTTATAATGGAGATGGTGTTTATGATGATGATGGTGTTCATGATGGTGTTTATGATAATGATGGTGTTTATGATGATGATGGTGTTCATGATGATGGTGTTCATGATGATGGTGTTTATGATGGAGATGGTGTTTATGATGGAGATGGTGTTTATGATGGAGATTATGATGGAAATGGTGTTTATGATGATGGTGTTTATGATGATGATGATGGTGTTTATGATGGAGATGGTGTTTTTGATGATGATGGTGTTTATGATGATGATGGTGTTTATGATGGAGATGGTGTTTATGATGGAGATGGTGTTTATGATGGAGATGAGATGGTGTTTATGATGGAGATGGTGTTTATGATGGAGATGGTGTTTATGATGATGGTGTTTATGATGGAGATGGTGTTTGTGATGATGGTGTTTATGATGATGATGATGGTATTTATGATGATGGTGTTTTTATGATGATGATGGTGTTTATGATGATGATGATGTTTATAATGGAGATGGTGATGGAGATGATGATGATGGTGTTTATGATGGAGATGGTGTTTATGATGTTTCTGATAAATGGCATATATTATTATTATATTATAAGATGGTATTTATGATGATGATGATGATGATGATGGTGTTTATGATGATGATGATGGTGTTTATGATGATGATGGTGTTTATGATGAAGATGGTATTTTTATGATGAAGATGGTATTTATGATGATGATGGTGTTTTGATGGAGATGATGTTTATGATGGAGATGGTATTTATGATGGAGATGGTATTTATGATGGAGATGGTATTTATGATGGAGATGGTATTTATGATGGAGATGGTATTTATGATGGAGATGGTATTTATGATGGAGATGGTATTTATGATGGAGATGGTGTTTATGATGATGATGGTGTTTATGATGGAGATGATGTTTATAATGGAGATGGTGTTTATGATGATGATGGTGTTCATGATGGTGTTTATGATGGAGATGGTGGAGATGGTGTTTATGATGGAGATGGTGTTTATGGTGGAGATGGTGTTTATGATGGAGATGGTGTTTATGATGATGGTGTTTATGATGGAGATGGTGTTTATGATGGAGATGGTGTTTATGATGGAGATGGTGTTAATGATGGTGTTTATGATGGAGATGGTGTTTATGATGGAGATGGTGTTTTATGATGGAGATGGTGTTTATGATGGAGATGGTGTTTATGATGGAGATGGTGTTCATGATGGAGATGATGTTTATAATGGAGATGGTGTTTATGATGATGATGGTGTTCATGATGGTGTTTATGATGATGATGGTGTTTATGATGATGATGGTGTTTATGATGATGATGGTGTTCATGATGATGGTGTTTATGATGGAGATGGTGTTTATGATGGAGATGGTGTTTATGATGGATATTATGATGGAAATGGTGTTTATGATGATGGTGTCTATGATGATGATGGTGTTTATGATGGAGATGGTGTTTTTGATGATGATGGTGTTTATGATGATGATTGTTTTTATGATGTTTATGAGATGGTGTTTATGATGGAGATGGTGTTTATGATGGAGATGGTGTTTGATGAGGATGGTGTTTATGATGGAGATGGTGTTTATGATGATGATGGTGTTTATGATGATGATGGTGTTTATGATGGAGATGGTGTTTATGATGATGATGATGATGATGTTTATGATGGAGATGGTGTTTATGATGGAGGTGTTTGGTGTTTTTGGAGATGTTTATGATGGAGATGGTGTTTATGATGGAGATGGTGTTTATGATGGAGATGGTGTTTATGATGATGATGGTGTTTATAATGATGATGGTGTTTATGATGGAGATGGTGTTTTGATGATGATGGTGTTTATGATGGAGATGATGATGATGATGATGATGGTGTTTATGATGGAGATGGTGTTTATGATGATGGTGTTTATGATGATGATGGTGTTTATGATGGAGATGGTGTTTATGATTATGGTGTTTATGATGGAGATTATGATGGAAATGGTGTTCATAATGGAGATGATGTTTATAATGGAGATGATGTTTATAATGGAGATGGTGTTTATGATGATGATGGTGTTCATGATGATGGTGTTTATGATGATGGTGTTTATGATGGAGATGGTGTTTATGATGGAGATGGTGTTTATGATGATGATGGTGTTTAGGATGATGATGGTGTTTAGGATGTAGATGGTGTTTATGATGGAGATGGTGTTTATGATGGAGATGGTGTTTATGATAGAGATGGTGTTTATAATGATGATGGTGTTTATAATGGAGATGGTGTTTATGATGGAGATGGTGTTTATGATGATGGAGGTGTTTATGATGATGATGATGATGGTGTTTATGATGGAGATGGTGTTTATGATGATGATGATGATGGTGTTTATGATGATGGTATTTATGATGGAGATGGTGATTATGATGGAGATGGTGTTTATGATGGAGATGGTGTTTATGATGGAGATGGTGTTTATGATGATGATGGTGTTTATGATGATGATGGTGTTTATGATGGAGATGGTGTTTATGATGATGATGGTGTTTATGATGATGTTTATGATGGAGATGGTGTTTATGATGGAGGTGGTGTTTATGATGGAGATGGTGTTTATGATGGAGATGGTGTTTATGATGGAGATGGTGTTTATGATGGAGATGGTGTTTATGATGATGATGGTGTTTATAATGATGATGGTGTTTATGATGGAGATGGTGTTTATGATGATGATGGTGTTTATGATGGAGATGATGATGATGATGATGATGGTGTTTATGATGGAGATGGTGTTTATGATGATGGTGTTTATGATGATGATGGTGTTTATGATGATGATGGTGTTTATGATGGAGATGGTGTTTTATGATGATGGTGTTTATGATGGAGATGGTGTTCATAATGGAGATGATGTTTATAATGGAGATGGTGTTTATGATGATGATGGTGTTTATGATGATGATGGTGTTCATGATGATGGTGTTTATGATGATGGTGTTTATGATGGAGATGGTGTTTATGATGGAGATGGTGTTTATGATGATGATGGTGTTTAGGATGATGATGGTGTTTAGGATGTAGATGGTGTTTATGATGGAGATGGTGTTTATGATGGAGATGGTGTTTATGATAGAGATGGTGTTTATAATGATGATGGTGTTTATAATGGAGATGGTGTTTATGATGGAGATGGTGTTTATGATGATGGATGGTGATGGTGTTTATGATGATGATGATGATGGTGTTTATGATGGAGATGGTGTTTTGATGATGATGATGATGGTGTTTATGATGATGGTATTTATGATGGAGATGGTGTTTATGATGGAGATGGTGTTTATGATGATGATGGTGTTTATGATGGAGATGGTGTTTTGATGATGGTATTTATGATGATGGTGTTTATGATGATGGTGTTTATGATGGAGATGGTGTTTATGATGATGATGATGGTGTTTATGATGATGATGATGGTGTTTATGATGATGGTATTTATGATGATGGTGTTTATGATGGAGATGGTGTTTATAATAATGATGATGTTTATAATGGAGATGGTGTTTATGATGATGGTGTTTATGATGATGGTGTTTATGATGATGGTATTTATGATGATGATGGTGTTTATGATGATGGTATTTATGATGATGGTGTTTATGATGGAGATGGTGTTTATAATAATGATGATGTTTATAATGGAGATGGTGTTTATGATGATGATGGTGTTTATGATGATGGTATTTATGATGATGATGGTGTTTATGATGATGGTATTTATGATGATGTTTATGATGATGGTGTTTATGATGATGATGGTGTTTATGATGATGGTGATGTTTATAATGGAGATGGTATTTATGATGATGATGGTGTTTATGATGGAGATGTATTTATGATGATGATGGTGATGTTTATAATGGAGATGGTATTTATGATGATGATGGTGATGTTTATAATGGAGATGGTATTTATTATGATGATGATGGTGTTTATGATGGAGATGGTGTTTATGATGATGATGATGGTGTTTATGATGAAGATGGTATTTATGATGAAGATGGTATTTATGATGATGATGGTGTTTATGATGATGATGATGATGATGATGGTGTTTATGATGGAGATGGTGTTTATGATGGATATGGTGTTTATGATGGAGATGGTGTTTATAATGATGATGGTGTTTATGATGGAGATGATGTTTATGATGATGATGGTGTTTATGATGGAGATGGTATTTATGATGGAGATGGTGTTTATGATGGAGATGGTGTTTATGATGGAGATGGTGTTTATGATGGAGATGGTGTTTATGATGGAGATGGTGTTTATGATGGAGATGGTGTTTATAATGATGGACATGGTGTTTATAATGATGATGGTGTTTATAATGATGATGGTGTTTATGATGATGATGGTGTTTATGATGATGATGGTGTTCATGATGGTGTTTATGATGAGATGGTGTTTATGATGGAGATGGTGTTTATGATGATGATGTTTAATGATGGAGATGGTGTTTATAATGGAGATGGTGTTTATGATGATGGTGTTTATGATGGAGATGGTGTTTATAATGGAGATGGTGTTTATGATGGAGATGGTGTTTATGATGGATGGTGTTTATGATGGAGATGGTGTTTATGATGGAGATGGTGTTTATGATGGAGATGGTGTTTATGATGGAGATGGTGTTTATAATGGAGATGGTGTTTATGATGGAGATGGTGTTTATGATGGAGATGGTGTTTATAATGATGGACATGGTGTTTATAATGATGATGGTGTTTATAATGATGGTGTTTATGATGATGATGGTGTTTATGATGATGGTGTTTATGATGGAGATGGTGTTTATGATGATGGTGTTTGATGATGGTGTTTATGATGGAGATGGTGTTTATGATGGAGATGGTGTTTATAATGGAGATGGTGTTTATGATGATGGTGTTTATGATGGAGATGGTGTTTATGATGGAGATGGTGTTTTATGATGGAGATGGTGTTTATGATGGAGATGGTGTTTATGATGGAGATGGTGTTTATGATGGAGAGGGTGTTTATGATTGAGATGGTGTTAATGATGGTGTTTATGATGGAGATTATGATGGAAATGGTGTTTATGATGGAGATGGTGTTTATGATGATGATGATGGTGTTTATGATGATGATGGTGTTTATGATGATGATGGTGTTTATAATGATGATGATGGTGTTTATGATGAAGATGGTATTTATGATGAAGATGGTATTTATGATGAAGATGGTGTTTATGATGATGATGGTGTTTATGATGATGATGATGATGATGGTGTTTATGATGGAGATGGTGTTTATGATGGAGATGGTGTTTATGATGGAGATGGTGTTTATGATGGAGATGGTGTTTATGATTGAGATGGTGTTAATGATGGTGTTTATGATGATGATGGTGTTTATGATGGAGATTATGATGGAAATGGTGTTTATGATGGAGATGGTGTTTATGATGATGATGATGGTGTTTATGATGGAGATGGTGTTTATGATGATGATGATGATGATGGTGTTTATGATGATGATGTTTATAATGGAGATGGTGTTTATGATGGAGATGGTGATTATGATGATGATGGTGATTATGATGGAGATGGTGTTTATGATGATGATGGTGTTTATGATGGAGATGGTGTTTATGATGGAGATGGTGTTTGTGATGATGGTGTTTATGATGATGATGATGGTATTTATGATGATGGTATTTATGATGATGATGGTGTTTATGATGATGATGATGTTTATAATGGAGATGCTGTTGATGATGATGATGGTGTTCATGATGAAGATGGTATTCATGATGAAAAGCGTCTGCTAAATGGCATATATTATTATTATATTATAAGATGGTATTTATGATGATGATGATGATGATGATGGTGTTTATGATGATGATGATGGTGTTTATGATGATGATGATGGTGTTTATGATGATGATGATGGTGTTTATGATGAAGATGGTATTTATGATGATGATGGTGTTTATGATGATGATGATGGTGTTTATGATGGAGATGGTGTTTATGATGGAGATGGTGTTTATGATGGAGATGGTGTTTATAATGATGATGGTGTTTATAATGATGATGGTGTTTATAATGATGGTGTTTATGATGATGATGGTGTTTCTGATGGAGATGGTATTTATGATGGAGATGGTATTTATGATGGAGATGGTATTTATGATGGAGATGGTATTTATGATGGAGATGGTATTTATGATGGAGATGGTGTTTATGATGGAGATGATGTTTATAATGGAGATGGTGTTTATGATGATGATGGTGTTCATGATGGTGTTTATGATGGAGATGGTGTTTATGATGGAGATGGTGTTTATGGTGATGGTGTTTATGATGGAGATGGTGTTTATGGTGATGGTGTTTGATGATGGTGTTTATGATGGAGATGGTGTTTATAATGATGATGGTGTTTATAATGATGGTGTTTATGATGATGATGGTGTTTCTGATGGAGATGATGTTTATGATGGAGATGGTATTTATGATGGAGATGGTATTTATGATGGAGATGGTATTTATGATGGAGATGGTATTTATGATGGAGATGGTATTTATGATGGAGATGGTGTTTATGATGGAGATGATGTTTATAATGGAGATGGTGTTTATGATGATGATGGTGTTCATGATGGTGTTTATGATGGAGATGGTGTTTATGATGGAGATGGTGTTTATGGTGATGGTGTTTATGATGGAGATGGTGTTTATGGTGATGGTGTTTGATGATGGTGTTTATGATGGAGATGGTGTTTATGATGGAGATGGTGTTTATAATGGAGATGGTGTTTATGATGATGGTGTTTATGATGGAGATGGTGTTTATGATGGAGATGGTATTTATGATGGAGATGGTGTTTATGATGGAGATGGTGTTTATGATGGAGATGGTGTTTATGATGGAGATGGTGTTTATGATGGAGATGGTGTTTATGATTGAGATGGTGTTAATGATGGTGTTTATGATGATGATGGTGTTTATGATGGAGATTATGATGGAAATGGTGTTTATGATGGAGATGGTGTTTATGATGATGATGATGGTGTTTATGATGATGATGGTGTTTATGATGATGATGGTGTTTATGATGATGATGGTGTTTATAATGATGATGATGGTGTTTATGATGAAGATGGTATTTATGATGAAGATGGTGTTTATGATGATGATGGTGTTTATGATGATGATGATGATGATGGTGTTTATGATGGAGATGGTGTTTATGATGGAGATGGTGTTTATGATGGAGATGGTGTTTATGATGGAGATGGTGTTTATGATGGAGATGGTGTTTATGATTGAGATGGTGTTAATGATGGTGTTTATGATGATGATGGTGTTTATGATGGAGATTATGATGGAAATGGTGTTTATGATGGAGATGGTGTTTATGATGATGATGATGGTGTTTATGATGGAGATGGTGTTTATGATGATGATGATGATGATGGTGTTTATGATGATGATGTTTATAATGGAGATGGTGTTTATGATGATGGTGTTTATGATGGAGATGGTGTTTATGATGGAGATGGTGTTTATAATGATGGACATGGTGTTTATAATGATGATGGTGTTTATAATGATGGTGTTTATGATGATGATGGTGTTTATGATGATGATGGTGTTCATGATGGTGTTTATGATGGAGATGGTGTTTATGATGGAGATGGTGTTTATGATGATGATGGTGTTAATGATGGAGATGGTGTTTATAATGGAGATGGTGTTTATGATGATGGTGTTTATGATGGAGATGGTGTTTATAATGGAGATGGTGTTTTGATGATGATGATGATGGTGTTTATGATGGAGATGGTGTTTATGATGGAGATGGTGTTTATGATGGAGATGGTGTTTATAATGGAGATGGTGTTTATGATGGAGATGGTGTTTATGATGGAGATGGTGTTTATAATGGAGATGGTGTTTATGATGGAGATGGTATTTATGATGGAGATGGTATTTATGATGATGATGGTGTTTATGATGATGATGATGGTGTTTATGATGATGATGGTGTTAATGATGGAGATGGTGTTTATGATGAAGATGGTATTTATGATGGAGATGGTGTTTATGATGGAGATGGTGTTTATAATGATGGACATGGTGTTTATAATGATGATGGTGTTTATAATGATGGTGTTTATGATGATGATGGTGTTTATGATGATGGTGTTTATGATGGAGATGGTGTTTATGGTGATGGTGTTTGATGATGGTGTTTATGATGGAGATGGTGTTTATGATGATGGTGTTTATGATGGAGATGGTGTTTATAATGGAGATGGTGTTTATGATGATGGTGTTTATGATGGAGATGGTGTTTATGATGGAGATGGTATTTATGATGGAGATGGTGTTTATGATGGAGATGGTGTTTATGATGGAGATGGTGTTTATGATGGAGAGGGTGTTTATGATTGAGATGGTGTTAATGATGGTGTTTATGATGGAGATTATGATGGAGATTATGATGGAAATGGTGTTTATGATGGAGATGGTGTTTATGATGATGATGATGGTGTTTATGATGATGATGGTGTTTATGATGATGATGGTGTTTATAATGATGATGATGGTGTTTATGATGAAGATGGTATTTATGATGAAGATGGTGTTTATGATGATGATGGTGTTTATGATGATGATGATGATGGTGTTTATGATGGAGATGGTGTTTATGATGGAGATGGTGTTTATGATGGAGATGGTGTTTATGATGGAGATGGTGTTTATGATTGAGATGGTGTTAATGATGGTGTTTATGATGATGATGGTGTTTATGATGGAGATTATGATGGAAATGGTGTTTATGATGGAGATGGTGTTTATGATGATGATGATGGTGTTTATGATGGAGATGGTGTTTATGATGATGATGATGATGATGGTGTTTATGATGATGATGTTTATAATGGAGATGGTGTTTATGATGGAGATGGTGATTATGATGATGATGGTGATTATGATGGAGATGGTGTTTATGATGATGATGGTGTTTATGATGGAGATGGTGTTTATGATGGAGATGGTGTTTGTGATGATGGTGTTTATGATGATGATGATGGTATTTATGGTGGTCCTTCTGTAGCTCAGTTGGTAGAGCATGGCGCTTTGTAACGCCAGCGTAGTGGGTTCGATTCCCGGGACCACCCATACGTAGAATGTATGCACACATGACTGTAAGTCGCTTTGGATAAAAGCGTCTGCTAAATGGCATATATTATTATTATATTATGATGGTATTTATGATGATGATGGTGTTTATGATGATGATGATGTTTATAATGGAGATGCTGTTGATGATGATGATGGTGTTCATGATGAAGATGGTATTCATGATGAAAAGCGTCTGCTAAATGGCATATATTATTATTATATTATAAGATGGTATTTATGATGATGATGATGATGATGATGGTGTTTATGATGATGATGATGGTGTTTATGATGATGATGATGGTGTTTATGATGATGATGATGGTGTTTATGATGATGATGATGGTGTTTATGATGAAGATGGTATTTATGATGATGATGGTGTTTATGATGATGATGATGGTGTTTATGATGGAGATGGTGTTTATGATGGAGATGGTGTTTATGATGGAGATGGTGTTTATAATGATGATGGTGTTTATGATGGAGATGGTGTTTATAATGATGGTGTTTATGATGATGATGGTGTTTCTGATGGAGATGGTATTTATGATGGAGATGGTATTTATGATGGAGATGGTATTTATGATGGAGATGGTATTTATGATGGAGATGGTGTTTATGATGGAGATGATGTTTATAATGGAGATGGTGTTTATGATGATGATGGTGTTCATGATGGTGTTTATGATGGAGATGGTGTTTATGATGGAGATGGTGTTTATGGTGATGGTGTTTATGATGGAGATGGTGTTTATGGTGATGGTGTTTGATGATGGTGTTTATGATGGAGATGGTGTTTATGATGGAGATGGTGTTTATAATGATGATGGTGTTTATAATGATGGTGTTTATGATGATGATGGTGTTTCTGATGGAGATGATGTTTATGATGGAGATGGTATTTATGATGGAGATGGTATTTATGATGGAGATGGTATTTATGATGGAGATGGTATTTATGATGGAGATGGTATTTATGATGGAGATGGTATTTATGATGGAGATGGTATTTATGATGGAGATGGTGTTTATGATGGAGATGATGTTTATAATGGAGATGGTGTTTATGATGATGATGGTGTTCATGATGGTGTTTTATGATGTGATGATGGAGATGGTGTTTATGATGGAGATGGTGTTTATGGTGATGGTGTTTATGATGGATGATGAGATGTTTATGATGATGGTGTTTATGATGGATGATGGTGTTTATGATGGAGATGGTGTTTATGATGGAGATGGTGTTTATGATGGAGATGGTGTTTATGATGGAGATGGTGTTTATGATTGAGATGGTGTTAATGATGGTGTTTATGATGATGATGGTGTTTATGATGGAGATTATGATGGAAATGGTGTTTATGATGGAGATGGTGTTTATGATGATGATGATGGTGTTTATGATGATGATGGTGTTTATGATGATGATGGTGTTTATAATGATGATGATGGTGTTTATGATGAAGATGGTATTTATGATGAAGATGGTGTTTATGATGATGATGGTGTTTATGATGATGATGATGATGATGGTGTTTATGATGGAGATGGTGTTTATGATGGAGATGGTGTTTATGATGGAGATGGTGTTTATGATGGAGATGGTGTTTATGATGGAGATGGTGTTTATGATTGAGATGGTGTTAATGATGGTGTTTATGATGATGATGGTGTTTATGATGGAGATTATGATGGAAATGGTGTTTATGATGGAGATGGTGTTTATGATGATGATGATGGTGTTTATGATGGAGATGGTGTTTATGATGATGATGATGATGATGGTGTTTATGATGATGATGTTTATAATGGAGATGGTGTTTATGATGGAGATGGTGATTATGATGATGATGGTGATTATGATGGAGATGGTGTTTATGATGATGATGGTGTTTATGATGGAGATGGTGTTTATGATGGAGATGGTGTTTGTGATGATGGTGTTTATGATGATGATGATGGTATTTATGATGATGGTATTTATGATGATGATGGTGTTTATGATGATGATGATGTTTATAATGGAGATGCTGTTGATGATGATGATGGTGTTCATGATGAAGATGGTATTCATGATGAAAAGCGTCTGCTAAATGGCATATATTATTATTATATTATAAGATGGTATTTATGATGATGATGATGACGATGATGGTGTTTATGATGATGATGATGGTGTTTATGATGATGATGATGGTGTTTATGATGAAGATGGTATTTATGATGATGATGGTGTTTATGATGATGATGATGGTGTTTATGATGGAGATGGTGTTTATGATGGAGATGGTGTTTATAATGATGATGGTGTTTATAATGATGGTGTTTATGATGATGATGGTGTTTCTGATGGAGATGATGTTTATGATGGAGATGGTATTTATGATGGAGATGGTATTTATGATGGAGATGGTATTTATTATGGAGATGGTATTTATGATGGAGATGGTATTTATGATGGAGATGGTGTTTATGATGGAGATGATGTTTATAATGGAGATGGTGTTTATGATGATGATGGTGTTCATGATGGTGTTTATGATGGAGATGGTGTTTATGATGGAGATGGTGTTTATGATGATGATGGTGTTTATGATGATGGTGTTTATGATGATGGTGTTTATGATGGAGATGGTGGAGATGGTGTTTATGATGATGGTGTTTGATGATGGTGTTTATGATGGAGATGGTGTTTATGGTTGAGATGGTGTTTATGATGGAGATGGTGTTTATGATGGAGATGGTGTTTATGATGATGGTGTTTATGATGGAGATGGTGTTTATGATGGAGATGGTGTTAATGATGGTGTTTATGATGGAGATGGTGTTTATGATGGAGATGGTGTTTTATGATGATGGTGTTTATGATGGAGATGGTGTTTATGATGGAGATGGTGTTCATGATGGAGATGATGTTTATAATGGAGATGGTGTTTATGATGATGATGGTGTTCATGATGGTGTTTATGATGGAGATGGTGTTTATGATGGAGATGGTGTTTATGATGGAGATGGTGTTTATGATGATGATGGTGTTTATGATGATGGTGTTTATGATGATGGTGTTTATGATGGAGATGGTGGAGATGGTGTTTATGATGATGGTGTTTGATGATGGTGTTTATTATGGAGATGGTGTTTATGATGGAGATGGTATTTATGATGGAGATGGTATTTATGATGGAGATGGTATTTATGATGGAGATGGTATTTATGATGGAGATGGTATTTATGATGGAGATGGTGTTTATGATGGAGATGATGTTTATAATGGAGATGGTGTTTATGATGATGATGGTGTTTATGATGATGATGGTGTTCATGATGGTGTTTATGATGGAGATGGTGTTTATGATGGAGATGGTGTTTATGATGATGATGGTGTTTATGATGATGGTGTTTATGATGATGGTGTTTATGATGGAGATGGTGGAGATGGTGTTTATGATGATGGTGTTTGATGATGGTGTTTATGATGGAGATGGTGTTTATGGTGGAGATGGTGTTTATGGTGGAGATGGTGTTTATGATGGAGATGGTGTTTATGATGGAGATGGTGTTTATGATGGAGATGGTGTTTATGATGGAGATGGTGTTTATGATGGAGATGGTGTTTATGATGGAGATGGTGTTAATGATGGTGTTTATGATGGAGATGGTGTTTATGATGGAGATGGTGTTTTATGATGATGGTGTTTATGATGGAGATGGTGTTTATGATGGAGATGGTGTTTATGATGGAGATGGTGTTCATGATGGAGATGATGTTTATAATGGAGATGGTGTTTATGATGGAGATGGTGTTTATGATTGAGATGGTGTTTATGATGATGATGATGGTGTTTATGATGATGATGGTGTTCATGATGATGGTGTTTATGATGGAGATGGTGTTTATGATGGAGATGGTGTTTATGATGGAGATTATGATGGAAATGGTGTTTATGATGATGGTGTTTATGATGATGATGATGGTGTTTATGATGGAGATGGTGTTTTTGATGATGATGGTGTTTATGATGATGATGGTGTTTATGATGGAGATGGTGATTTATGATGGAGATGGTGTTTATGATGGAGATGGTGTTTATGATGGAGATGGTGTTTATGATGGAGATGGTGTTTATGATGGAGATGGTGTTTACGATGATGGTGTTTATGATGGAGATGGTGTTTGTGATGATGGTGTTTATGATGATGATGATGGTATTTATGATGATGGTATTTATGATGATGATGGTGTTTATGATGGAGATGGTGTTGATGATGATGATGGTGTTGATGATGATGATGGTGTTCATGATGAAGATGGTATTTATGATGAAAAGCGTCTGCTAAATGGCATATATTATTATTATATTATAAGATGGTATTTATGATGATGATGATGATGATGATGATGATGATGGTGTTTATGATGATGATGATGGTGTTTATGATGAAGATGGTATTTATGATGAAGATGGTATTTATGATGATGATGGTGTTTATGATGATGATGATGGTGTTTATGATGGAGATGGTGTTTATGATGGAGATGGTGTTTATGATGGAGATGGTGTTTATAATGATGATGGTGTTTATAATGATGGTGTTTATGATGATGATGGTGTTTATGATGATGATGGTGTTTCTGATGGAGATGGTATTTATGATGGAGATGGTATTTATGATGGAGATGGTATTTATGATGGAGATGGTGTTTATGATGATGATGGTGTTTATGATGGAGATGATGTTTATAATGGAGATGGTGTTTATGATGATGATGGTGTTCATGATGGTGTTTATGATGGAGATGGTGTTTATGATGGAGATGGTGTTTATGATGGAGATGGTGGAGATGGTGTTTATGATGATGGTGTTTATGATGGAGATGGTGTTTATGGTGGAGATGGTGTTTATGATGGAGATGGTGTTAATGATGGTGTTTATGATGGAGATGGTGTTTATGATGGAGATGGTGTTTTATGATGATGGTGTTTATGATGGAGATGGTGTTTATGATGGAGATGATGTTTATAATGGAGATGGTGTTTATGATGATGATGGTGTTTATGATGATGATGGTGTTTATGATGATGATGGTGTTTATGATGATGATGGTGTTCATGATGATGGTGTTTATGATGGAGATGGTGTTTATGATGGAGATTATGATGGAAATGGTGTTTATGATGATGGTGTCTATGATGATGATGGTGTTTATGATGGAGATGGTGTTTTTGATGATGATGGTGTTTATGATGATGATGGTGTTTATGATGGAGATGGTGTTTATGATGGAGATGGTGTTTATGATGGAGATGGTGTTTATGATGGAGATGGTGTTTATGATGATGATGGTGTTTATAATGATGATGGTGTTTATGATGGAGATGATGTTTATGATGGAGATGGTGTTTGATGATGATGGTGTTTATGATGGAGATGGTGTTTATGATGATGATGGTGTTTATGATGGAGATGGTGTTTATAATGATGATGGTGTTTATGATGATGATGGTGTTTATGATGATGTTTATGATGGAGATGGTGTTTATGATGGAGATGGTGTTTATGATGGAGATGGTGTTTATGATGGAGATGGTGTTTATGATGGAGATGGTGTTTATGATGATGGTGTTTATAATGATGATGGTGTTTATGATGGAGATGGTGTTTATGATGATGATGGTGTTTATGATGGAGATGATGATGATGATGATGGTGTTTATGATGGAGATGGTGTTTATGATGGAGATGGTGTTTATGATGATGATGGTGTTTATGATGATGTTTATGATGGAGATGGTGTTTATGATGGAGATGGTGTTTATGATGGAGATGGTGTTTATGATGATGGTGTTTATAATGATGATGGTGTTTATGATGGAGATGGTGTTTATGATGATGATGGTGTTTATGATGGAGATGATGATGATGATGATGGTGTTTATAATGATGATGGTGTTTATGATGATGGTGTTTATGATGGAGATGGTGTTTATGATGATGGTGTTTATGATGGAGATGGTGTTTATGATGATGGTGTTTATGATGATGATGGTGTTTATGATGGAGATGGTGTTTATGATGGAGATGGTGTTTATGATTATGGTGTTTATGATGGAGATTATGATGGAAATGGTGTTTATGATGATGGTGTTTATGATGATGATGGTGTTTATGATGGAGATGGTGTTTTATGATGATGGTGTTTATGATGGAGATGGTGTTCATGATGGAGATGATGTTTATAATGGAGATGGTGTTTATGATGATGATGGTGTTTTATGATGATGGTGTTTATGATGGAGATGGTGTTTATGATTATGGTGTTTATGATGGAGATTGTGATGGAAATGGTGTTTATGATGATGGTGTTTATGATGATGATGGTGTTTATGATGGAGATGGTGTTTATGATGGAGATGGTGTTCATGATGGAGATGATGTTTATAATGGAGATGGTGTTTATGATGATGATGGTGTTTATGATGATGATGGTGTTTATGATGATGATGGTGTTTATGATGATGATGGTGTTCATGATGATGGTGTTTATGATGATGGTGTTTATGATGGAGATGGTGTTTATGATGGAGATGGTGTTTATGATGATGATGGTGTTTATGATGATGATGGTGTTTAGGATGGAGATGGTGTTTATGATGGAGATGGTGTTTATGATGGAGATGGTGTTTATGATGGAGATGGTGTTTATGATGGAGATGATGTTTATGATGGAGATGGTGTTTGATGGAGATGGTGTTTATGATGGAGATGGTGTTTATGATGGAGATGGTGTTTATAATGATGATGGTGTTTATGATGATGATGGTGTTTATGATGATGTTTATGATGGAGATGGTGTTTATGATGGAGATGGTGTTTATGATGGAGATGGTGTTTATGATGATGGTGTTTATGATGATGATGGTGTTTATGATGATGATGGTGTTTATGATGGAGATGATGATGATGGTGTTTATGATGATGGTGTTTATGATGGAGATGGTGTTTATGATGATGGTGTTTATGATGGAGATGGTGTTTATGATGGAGATGGTGTTTATGATGGAGATGGTGTTTATGATTATGGTGTTTATGATGGAGATTATGATGGAAATGGTGTTTATGATGATGATGGTGTTTATGATGGAGATGGTGTTTATGATGATGATGGTGTTTATAATGATGATGGTGTTTATAATGATGGTGTTTATGATGATGATGGTGTTTATGATGATGATGGTGTTTATGATGGAGATGGTGTTTATGATGATGATGGTGTTTATGATGATGATGGTGTTTATGATGGAGATGATGTTTATGATGATGATGGTGTTTATGATGGAGATGGTGTTTATGATGATGATGGTGTTTATGATGGAGATGATGTTTATGATGATGATGGTGTTTATGATGGAGATGGTGTTTATGATGATGATGGTGTTTATGATGGAGATGGTGTTTATGATGGAGATGTTTATGATGGAGATGGTGTTTATGATGGAGATGGTGTTTATGATGGAGATGATGGTGTTTATGATGATGGAGTGTTTATAATGATGATGATGATGGGGATGGTGGAGGTGATGATGGAGAAGATAGTGATGGTGGTGATGGTAGTGATGATGATGGTAAGGATGATGGTGGTGGTGGTGATGATGGTAGTGATGATGATGATGATGATGATGGTTTGGATGATGGTGATGATGATGGTGGTGATGATGATGGTAAGGATGATGGTGGTGTACTCTTCCTCCCACAGATCTTGGCAGGCGATAATGATGTCGATGATGAACCCTTCCCACCCCCTAACGCACATCGCTCCTCAGTGACCAATGAGAACAGTCTAAACGGCAGTAGCAGCTTCCTATTCGACAGCCTGTACGACAGCTCTTTATTGGCTGGGTTTAGCCACGACTCTCACCAATCAGAGGAAGAGAAGGAGGGGACTGTTGTCATGGAGACCAGTCTCCTGTCCAACCAGCAGCGGCAACGCAGCGGGCTCATAGCCAATCAGGAGGCAGAGGAACAGGAGGCCGTCCAATGGGGCGAGTCGTCCTTCAACCTATCAGAGTGGGGCGACTCTCTGCTGGTTGGAGAGCACTTCCTAGAGAGGCGGAGCCTGCTGAGACACACGGAGGGACTTCAACACGAACAAGACTACGGTCAGACCGACAGACCCCAACCTGACCATGGGGAAACAGAGCAACAAGGACCTCAACCCAACCACAGCAATGGTCAGACAGACGATCACGGTCGGGGAAAATACACACATGACCAGTGTTTGACGGAGCGACCTCAACACAATCACAGTGGTCTGTTATATGAATCCAAAGACAACCATAACCAGACAGACAGACTGACACAGAACACTGGTGGAGAAGAGGTGGAACCTTCCTGGTCAGAGAGACGGGGAGAGAAGAGGAGAGAGGGGATGAGAAATGTAGTGGGAGAGGAAAGGGGAGAAAAAGGAGGAGATGGAGGGGTTGAGAAGGAGAGAGATGTGAGAGGTGTTGCAGTGTGTGAGAGCAGGCTGTTGAAAAGACCTGCATCACGGAGAGATGGAGGGAGAGAGCGAGAGGAGGAGAGAGAGAAGAGGAGAGAGACTGAACCCTCCCTCCTCTGCAGCCCTGGACTCCAGGACATCTTTGATCGTTGGCCTAGTATGTCTGACCAGCCCTCCCAACACCCTCTGCTGCCACCTGCTCACACACTCATACACACTGCTGTTGACAACCAAGACTCAGAGGACAGTTTGACTGGTCTGACTGATCTAACAGCACTGGTACGTGCTGAGGAGGACAGAGAGACAGAGGACAGTTTGACTGGTCTGACTGATCTAACAGCACTGGTAAGTGCTGAGGAGGACAGAGAGACAAAGGACAGTTTGACTGGTCTGACAGCACTGGTACGTACTGAGGAGGACCGAGAGACAGGAGAGACCAGTGTGAGATGGGGGGAGATGAGGCAAGCCCTGAGGGAGAAAGAGGGGGAGAGACGAGGGGAGACAGGAGAGAACAACGTGAGATGGGGGGAGACAGGGGGACAACTGGGAGAGAGCGAAGAGGGGAGATCAGGTGGGGCTCATGGGGACCTCATCCCCCCAACTCAAGAAACTGTTAAACTGACCATCTCCTCTGTCCAATCACCTCACATTATGAGGACTATCAACCAATCACCTTACACCACTAGGACTATCCACCATTCACCTCTCACCACCAGACCTCACAACCAACCAACTCATATTTCCCATCCTCTCAACCAATCAACCCCCACCCCTCGACCTATCCACCAATCAGCTCACTCCTCCCACCTCCCTGATCAACCAGCAGTCTCTGTTGGTCCCCAGTTCCTGAAACCAGATCACAAAACAGACCCTAAACCGCCCCCCAAAATAGATACCAAACCTCCCCCCAAAACAGACACCAAACCTCCCCCTCAACCCAAAACGTTGCAAGACTCTCCTCCTGTCCTCTCCCCCCCCTCATCTCTGACTGACGAGGGCTTCACCCTCCAGCTCTCCCAGGATGCATCTCTCTCTCCCAGCAGCCCTAGCGGTGGGCTGGCCATCATAGACGTGGCGAGCGACAGAACACTGTTCTACACCTTTATAGAGGAGTGGAGGAGGAAGGAGAGGTATTCCCTCGTTCCTGTCTGTCAAACGAAAGAACAAGGAGGAGACAGAGGGATTGGAGGGAGGCAGATGAGAGGTAACTACGCACGCATAGACACAATCACACCAGGGCTACAATTTCCTTGCGGAGGCCCTATTGAGTGGCTGTAATGCCTTGCGTCCAATGTGCCCCAGTGATTATGGAGACTATTATTTCTAGCAAACCAGATTCCTTTCTGAAGTTGTTCATTTGCTGTGTCAAATCAAATCAAACTGTATTTGTCACATAGGCCGAATACAACAGAATACAGTGAAATACTTACAAGCCCTTAACCAACAACGCAGTTCAAGAAATAGAGTTAAGAAAATATTTACTAAATATTTACTAAATAAATGAAAGTAAAATTTTTTTTTTAAAGTAATTATTTGATCAAACGGTAACACAAGAAATGTACATAACAGTAACAAGGCTAAATACAGGGGGTACGATGAGGGGGGGTACAGCTTAGTCGAGGTCATTTGTAAAGTGACGATGCATAGCTATTTATCTCGTCTGGTAGGCTCGCGTCACTGGGCAGCTCGCGGCTGGGTTTCCCTTTTAAGTCTGTAATAGTTTTCAAGCGAGCGTCAGAGCCGGTAGGATTCAGTCTTAGACCTGAATTGAAGCTTTTCCTGTCTGAGGAGTAGCAGGATTTCACATAAGATTCCAGATTACTGTCCCTCTCCTTGAAAGCGGCAGCTCTAGCCTTAAGCCTGGTGCAGATGTTGCCTGTAATCCATGGCTTCTGTTTGGGAAATGTACGTACGGTCACTGTGGGGACGACGTCGTCGATACACTTATTGATGAAGCCGGTGACTGAGGTGGTGTATTCCTCAATGCCATTGGATGAATCCTGGAACATATTCCAGTCTGTGCTGCAAAACAGTCCTGCAGTGTAGCATCTGCGCCATCTGACCACTTCTGGATTGAGAGTCACTGGTACTTTCTGCTTTAGTTTTTGCTTGTAATCAGGAATCAGGAGCATAGAATTCTGGTCAGATTTGCCAAATGGAGGGCGGGGGAGAGCTTTGAATGTGTCTCTAGAGTTTTTTTCTTCTATGGTTTGGATGTAAGTTTGTAAGTTTAAAGTCCCCGGCCACTAGGAGTGCCGCCTCTGGATGAGCATTTTGTTGTTTCTTTATGGTTGTTTATTTATTGCACACAAATAGCCTCGTTTGGCGGGATATCAGTGAGAGCAACTCCTACAGCTGGTGATGAACTCTCCCTACAGCTGGTGATGAACTCTCCCTACAGCTGGTGATGAACTCTCCCTACAGCTGGTGATGAACTCTCCCTACAGCTGGTGATGAACTCTTCCTACAGCTGGTGATGAACTCTCTCTACAGCTGGTGATGAACTCTCCCTACAGCTGGTGATGAACTCTCCCTACAGCTGGTGATGAACTCTCCCTACAGCTGGTGATGAACTCTCCCTACAGCTGGTGATGAACTCTCCCTACATCTGGTGATGAACTCTCCCTACAGCTGGTGATGAACTCTCCCTACAGCTGGTGATGAACTCTCTCTACAGCTGGTGATGAACTCTCCCTACAGCTGGTGATGAACTCTTCCTACAGCTGGTGATGAGCTCTCCCTACAGCTGGTGACGAACTCTTCCTACAGCTGGTGATGAACTCTTCCTACAGCTGGTGATGAACTCTTCCTACAGCTGGTGATGAACTCTCTCTACAGCTGGTGATGAACTCTCCCTACAGCTGGTGATGAACTCTCTCTACAGCTGGTGATGAACTCTCCCTACAGCTGGTGATGAACTCTTCCTACAGCTGGTGATGAACTCTCCCTACAGCTGGTGATGAACTCTCCCTACAGCTGATGATGAACTCTCCCTACAGCTGGTGATGAACTCTCCCTACAGCTGGTGATGAACTCTCCCTACAGCTGGTGATGAACTCTCCCTACAGCTGGTGATGAACTCTCCCTACAGCTGGTGATGAACTCTCCCTACAGCTGGTGATGAACTCTTCCTACAGCTGGTGATGAACAGCTGGTGATGAACTCTTCCTACAGCTGGTTGATGCTTGGAGAGAAACGTGTTCTGATAAGCCCAGTCATTGCCAACAATTCTAAATGCCCCGTGGAAAAAACACAGCTTTAATGGCCTCTATTGAAAGAAGAGGATCCCAGCTTTCCATTCTATTGAAAATAGGAGAATCCCAGCTTTCCATTCTATTGACAATAGGAGAATCCCAGCTTTCCATTCTATTGAAAATAGGAGAATCCCAGCTTTCCATTCTATTGACAATAGGAGAATCCCAGCTTTCCATTCTATTGACAATAGGAGAATCCCAGCTTTCCATTCTATTGACAATAGGAGAATCCCAGCTTTCCATTCTATTGACAATAGGAGAATCCCAGCTTTCCATTCTATTGACAATAGGAGAATCCCAGCTTTCCATTCTATTGACAATAGGAGAATCCCAGCTTTCCATTCTTGTACTATTTATTTCTTAACTCCTGTCAGTGACCACGTTTACATGCACACAGTATTCCGGATAGAAGCTCAGGTCTTTTTGGGATAAGCTGTTTACATGCACCTTTGATATCCAGCTGACAAGTATGCCTGTACCCATGAATAAGCAGCATGTATCCTCATATGGGTTAAGTGGAATAGTAACTAAAACAGGGACACTGTCTAATGGAATAGTAACTAAAACAGGGACACTGACTAATGGAATAGTAACTAAAACAGGGACACTGACTAATGGAATAGTAACTAAAACAGGGACACTGACTAATGGAATAGTAACTAAAACAGGGACACTGACTAATGGAATAGTAACTAAAACAGGGACACTGACTAATGGAATAGTAACTAAAACAGGGCCACTGACTAATGGAATAGTAACTAAAACAGGGACACTGACTAATGGAATAGTAACTAAAACAGGGACACTGACTAATGGAATAGTAATTAAAACAGGGACACTGACTAATGGAATAGTAACTAAAACAGGGACACTGACTAATGGAATAGTAACTAAAACAGGGACACTGACTAATGGAATAGTAACTAAAACAGGGACACTGACTAATGGAATAGTAACTAAAACGGGGACACTGACTAATGGAATAGTAACTAAACAGGGACACTGACTAATGGAATAGTAACTAAAACAGGGACACTGACTAATGGAATAGTAACTAAAACAGGGACACTGGCTAATGGAATAGTAACTAAAACAGGGACACTGGCTAATGGAATAGTATCTAAAACAGGGACACTGACTAATGGAATAGTAACTAAAATGGGGACACTGACTAATGGAATAGTAACTAAAACAGGGACACTGACTAATGGAATAGTAACTAAAACAGGGACACTGACTAATGGAATAGTAACTAAAACAGGGACACTGGCTAATGGAATAGTAACTAAAACAGGGACACTGACTAATGGAATAGTAACTAAAACAGGGACACTGACTAATGGAATAGTAACTAAAACAGGGACACTGACTAATGGAATAGTAACTAAAACAGGGGCACTGACTAATGGAATAGTAACTAAAACAGGGACACTGGCTAATGGAATAGTAACTAAAACAGGTACACTGACTAATGGAATAGTAACTAAAACAGGGACACTGACTAATGGAATAGTAACTAAAACAGGGACACTGACTAATGGAATAGTAACTAAAACAGGGACACTGACTAATGGAATAGTAACTAAAACAGGGACACTGGCTAATGGAATAGTAACTAAAACAGGGACACTGACTAATGGAATAGTAACTAAAACAGGGACACTGACTAATGGAATAGTAACTAAAACAGGGACACTGACTAATGGAATAGTAACTAAAACAGGGACACTGACTAATGGAATAGTAACTAAAACAGGGACACTGGCTAATGGAATAGTAACTAAAACAGGGACACTGACTAATGGAATAGTAACTAAAACAGGGACACTGACTAATGGAATAGTAACTAAAACAGGGACACTGACTAATGGAATAGTAACTAAAACAGGGACACTGGCTAATGGAATAGTAACTAAAACAGGGACACTGACTAATGGAATAGTAACTAAAACAGGGACACTGACTAATGGAATAGTAACTAAAACAGGGACACTGACTAATGGAATAGTAACTAAAACAGGGCACTGACTAATGGAATAGTAACTAAAACAGGGACACTGACTAATGGAATAGTAACTAAAACAGGGACACTGACTAATGGAATAGTAACTAAAACAGGGACACTGACTATAGGTCTATAACCTCACACATGTTGCGGCATATACAGGGCCTTCCTAAAGTATTCAGACCCCTTCACTTTTACCACATTTAGGTTTAGGTTGCAGCCTTATTCTAAAATTGATTAAACCGTTTTCCCCCTCATAAATCTACACATAATACCCCATAATGAAAAAGCAAAAACTGTTTTTTTTTTTAAATGTTTGCAAATTTATATTAAAAAACACATCACATTTATATAAGTATTCAGGCCAAAATGTATAAAATAAAAAAAACTGAAATATCACATTTACATAAGTATTCAGACCCTTTACTCAGTACTTTTTCGAAGCACCTTTGGCAGCCTCGAGTCTTCTTGGATATAACTCTACAAGCTTGGCACACCTGTTGGCTGTGTGCTTAGGGTCGTTGTCCTGTTGGAAGGTGAACCTTCGCCCCAGTCTGAGGTCCTGAGCGTTCTTGAGCAGGTTTTCATCAAGGATCTCTCTGTACTTTGCTCCGTTCATCTTTCCCTTGATCCTGACTAGTCTCCCAGTCCCTGCTGCTGAAAAACATCCCCACAGTAGGATGCTGCCAACACCATGCTTCACCGTAGGGATGGTGCAAGGTTTCCTCCAGATATGACGCTTGGCAGTCAGGCCAAAGAGTTCAATCTTGGTTTCATCAGACCAGAGAATCTTGTTTCTCATTTTCTGAGTCTTTAGGTGCCTTTTGCCATACTCCAAGCGGGCCGTCATGTCTTTTACTGAGGAGTGGCTTCCTTCTGGCCACTCTACCATAAAGGCCTGATTGGTGGAGTGCTGCAGAAATGGTTGTCCTTCTGGAAGGTTCTCCCATCTCAACAGAGGAACTCTGGAGCTCTGTCAGAGTGACCATTGGGTTATTTTTATTTGATACATTTACAAAAAATTCTAAAAACCTGTTTACGCGTTTGTCATTATGGGGTATTGTGTGTAGATTGATGAGGAAAAATATGCACGCAAAACAAACTGAAGTCTTATCAGAAACGTGTTTCATAATTTTCTCAGCTTTTCATTTCCTTAAAACCGGTCAAACTGATGACATTTTGCACAGGACCAATCTTTCCACTGTTTTCAAATGCTATTGCATTTTATCCTATAACAGGATGTTGGTGTGCATGTAAAGCTATAACAGGATGTTGGTGTGCATGTAAAGCTATAACAGGATGTTGGTGTGCATGTAAAGCTATAACAGGATGTTGGTGTGCATTTAAAGCTATAACAGGATGTTGGTGTGCATGTAAAGCTATAACAGGATGTTGGTGTGCATGTAAAGCTATAACAGGATGTTGGTGTGCATGTAAAGCTATAACAGGATGTTGGTGTGCATGTAAATCTATAACATTTACATTTACATTTAAGTCATTTAGCAGACGCTCTTACAGGATGTTGGTGTGCATGTAAACCTGTAACAGGATGTTGGTGTGCATGTAAAGCTATAACAGGATGTTGGTGTGCATGTAAACCTGTAACAGGATGTTGGTGTGCATTTAAACCTATAACAGGATGTTGGTGTGCATGTAAAGCTATAACAGTATGTTGGTGTGCATGTAAAGCTATAACAGGATGTTGGTGTGCATGTAAAGCTATAACAGGATGTTGGTGTGCATTTAAACCTATAACAGGATGTTGGTGTGCATGTAAAGTTATAACAGGATGTTGGTGTGCATTTAAACCTATAACAGGATGTTGGTGTGCATGTAAAGCTACAACAGGATGTTGGTGTGCATGTAAACCTATAACAGGATGTTGGTGTGCATGTAAAGCTATAACAGGATGTTAGTGTGCATGTAAAGCTATAACAGGATGTTGGTGTGCATGTAAAGCTATAACAGGATGTTGGTGTGCATGTAAAGCTATAACAGGATGTTGGTGTGCATGTAAACCTATAACAGGATGTTGGTGTGCATGTAAAGCTATAACAGGATGTTGGTGTGCATGTAAACCTATAACAGGATGTTGGTGTGCATGTAATTCCAGGCCTGACACACACACCCGACTACATAAGCTTATTGAGAGATATTGCTGTTTCTATGACTGAGTTAGTTATTCATGTTTCTATGATGTGGTAGGTCTTCCCGGTGTTCCTCAGGAGGTGTGGTGTTAACAGGACTGGCTGTCTGCTGGGGAGGAACAGACTGTTACTACATATCACTACTACAGCAGCAGAGTACCGGTACACACACACACACACACACACGCATGCACATACAAATCAAATCAAATCAAATTTTATTTGTCACATACACATGGTTAGCAGATGTTAATGCGAGTGTGCGAAATGCTTGTGCTTCTAGTTCCGACAATGCAGTGATAACCAACAAGTAATCTAACTAACAATTCCAAAACTACTGTCTTATACACAGTGTAAGGGGATAAGGAACATGTACATAAGGATATATGAATGAGTGATGGTACAGAGCAGCATACAGTAGATGGTATCGAGTACAGTATATACATATGAGATGAGTATGTAGACAAAGTAAACAAAGTGGCATAGTTAAAGGATACATGTGTTACATAAGGATGCAGCGATGTTGTGTACAGTATATACATATGTATATGAGATGAATAATGTAGGGTAAGTAACATTATATAAGGTAGCATTGTTTAAAGTGGCTAGTGATATATTTACATCATTTCCCATCAATTCCCATTATTAAAATGGCTGGAGTTGGGTCAGTGTCAATGACAGCAGCAGCCACTCAATGTTAGTGGTGGCTATTTAACAGTCTGATGGCCTTGAGATAGAAGCTGTTTTTCAGTCTCTCGGTCCCAGCTTTGATGCACCTGTACTGACCTCGCCTTCTGGATGATAGCGGGGTGAACAGGCAGTGGTTCGGGTGGTTGATGTCCTTGATGATCTTTATGGCCTTCCTGTAACAACGGGTGGTGTAGGTGGTGCAGCAGCTCGGGGGTGGCAGGGTAGCCTAGTGGTTAGAGCGTTGGACTAGTAACCGAAAGGTTGCAAGTTCAAACCCCCGAGCTGACAAGGTACAAATCTGTCGTTCTGCCCCTGAACAGGCAGTTAACCCACTGTTCCTAGGCCGTCATAGTTGAAGCCATGTGAGGTAGTTGAAGCCATCTGAGGTAGTTGAAGCCATCTGAGGTAGTTGAAACCATCTGAGGTAGTTGAAACCATCTGAGGTAGTTGAAACCATGTGAGGTAGTTGAAGCCATCTGAGGTAGTTGAAGCCATGTGAGGTAGTTGAAGCCATGTGAGGTAGTTGAAGCCATCTGAGGTAGTTGAAGCCGTGAGGTAGTTACATTTACATTACATTTAAGTCATTTAGCAGACGCTCTTATCCAGAGGACTTACAAATTGGTGCATTCACCTTATGACAGCCAGTGGAACAGTCACTATACAATAGTGCATCTAAATCTTAAAGGGGGGTGAGAGGGATTACTTATCCTATCCTAGGTATTCCTTAAAGAGGTGGGGTTTCAGGTGTCTCCGGAAGGTGGTGATTGACTCCGCTGTCCTGGCGTCGTGAGGGAGTTTGTTCCACCATTGGGGGCCAGGGCAGCGAACAGTTTTGACTGGGCTGAGCGGGAGCTGTACTTCCTCAGTGGTAGGGAGGCGAGCAGGCCAGAGGTGGATGAACGCAGTGCCCTTGTTTGGGTGTAGGGCCTGATCAGAGCCTGGAGGTACTGAGGTGCCGTTCCCCTCACAGCTCCGTAGGCAAGCACCATGGTCTTGTAGCGGATGCGAGCTTCAACTGGAAGCCAGTGGAGAGAACGGAGGAGCGGGGTGACGTGAGAGAACTTGGGAAGGTTGAACACCAGACGGGCTGCGGCGTTCTGGATGAGTTGAAGGGGATTAATGGCACAGGCAGGAGCCCAGCCAACAGCGAGTTGCAGTAATCCAGACGGGAGATGACAAGTGCCTGGATTAGGACCTGCTCCGCTTCCTGTGTGAGGCAGGTTCGTACTCTGCGGATGTTGTAGAGCATGAACCTACAGGAACGGGCCACAGCCTTGATGTTGGTTGAGAACGACAGGGTGTTGTCCAGGATCACGCCAAGGTTCTTGGCGCTCTGGGAGGAGGACACAATGGAGTTGTCAACCGTGATGGCGAGATCATGGAACGGGCAGTCCTTCCCCGGGAGGAAGAGCAGCTCCGTCTTGCCGAGGTTCAGCTTGAGGTGGTGATCCGTCATCCACACTGATATGTCTGCCAGACATGCAGAGATGCGATTCGCCACCTGGTCATTAGAAGGGGGAAAGGAGAAGATTAATTGTGTGTCGTCTGCATAGCAATGATAGGAGAGACCATGTGAGGTTATGACAGAGCCAAGTGACTTGGTGTATAGCGAGAATAGGAGAGGGCCTAGAACAGAGCCCTGGGGGACACCAGTGGTGAGAGCGCGTGGTGAGGAGACAGATTCAAGAGTTTTGGAGAGAAAAGAAAGAAGGGATACTGGTCTGTAATTGTTGACATCGGAGGGATCGAGTGTAGGTTTTTTCAGAAGGGGTGCAACTCTCGCTCTCTTGAAGACGGAAGGGACGTAGCCAGCGGTCAGGGATGAGTTGATGAGCGAGGTGAGGTAAGGGAGAAGGTCTCCGGAAATGGTCTGGAGAAGAGAGGAGGGGATAGGGTCAAGCGGTCAGGTTGTTGGGCGGCCGGCCGTCACAAGACGCGAGATTTCATCTGGAGAGAGAGGGGAGAAAGAGGTCAGAGCACAGGGTAGGGCAGTGTGAGCAGAACCAGCGGTGTCGTTTTGACTTAGCAAACGAGGATCGGATGTCGTCGACCTTCTTTTCAAAATGGTTGACGAAGTCATCTGCAGAGAGGGAGGGGGGGGGGGGAGGAGGATTCAGGAGGGAGGAGAAGGTGGCAAAGAGCTTCCTAGGGTTAGAGGCAGATGCTTGGAATTTAGAGTGGTAGAAAGTGGCTTTAGCAGCAGAGACAGAGGAGGAAAATGTAGAGAGGAGGGAGTGAAAGGATGCCAGGTCCGCAGGAGGCGAGTTTTCCTCCATTTCCGCTCGGCTGCCCGGAGCCCTGTTCTGTGAGCTCGCAATGAGTCATCGAGCCACGGAGCGGGAGGGGAGGACCGAGCCGGCCTGGAGGATAGGGGACATAGAGAGTCAAAGGATGCAGAGAGGGAGGAGAGGAGGGTTGAGGAGGCAGAATCAGGAGATAGGTTGGAGAAGGTTTGAGCAGAGGGAAGAGATGATAGGATGGAAGAGGAGAGAGTAGCGGGGGGAGAGAGCGAAGGTTGGGACGGCGCGATACCATCCGAGTAGGGGCAGTTTGGGAGGTGTTGGATGAGAGCGAGAGGGAAAAGGATACAAGGTAGTGGTCGGAGACTTGGAGGAGTTGCAATGAGGTTAGTGGAAGAACAGCATCTAGTAAAGATGAGGTCGAGCGTATTGCCTGCCTTGTGAGTAGGGGGAAGGTGAGAGGGTGAGGTCAAAAGAGGAGAGGAGTGGAAAGAAGGAGGCAGAGAGGAATGAGTCAAAGGTAGACGTGGGGAGGTTAAAGTCGCCCAGAACTGTGAGAGGTGAGCCGTCCTCAGGAAAGGAGCTTATCAAGGCATCAAGCTCATGAGAATGATGAACTCTCCGATGGCATATATTATTATTATTATTATAACCTGGAACCTGGAGCGGCGATAAATGATAAGGATGTTAAGCTTGAAAGGGCTGGTAACTGTGACAGCATCTGAGGTAGTTGAAGCCATGTGAGATAGTTGAAGCCATGTGAGGTAGTTGAAGCCATGTGAAGCTGTACTGGTGTTCTGAGATAGTTGAAGCCACGTGAAGCTGTACTGGTGTTCTGAGGTAGTTGAAACCATCTACAGGTTGTGTTTTCAATCTGACATGTCATGAACATGGAATTACTGTCCCACAGAGATGAGCTCCAGTCTGGCCCCGCCCCCGCTGGCTGCTGATTTGCCAGTTGGAGAGAGGGTGGAGCAGATGAGAGCCTGTCTGAGTAAGTCATTGGCCGACGGGGCAGGGGGTGTGGTCATGACTTATGACATCATCCAGGTATACAAGACACTGGTGCTGAGCTATGGTATCTCCTTGGAAGGACCCTGTGAAGACATGAAGGTACAGATACACACACACACACAGACATTTATATACAAGCTGTGTAGGTGGAGTTTTATCTAACTGTGTGTGTGTCTATCTGTGTCTATCGTCTGTCTTTGTGTGTCTGTCTATCTGTGTGCGTGTGTCTGTCTATCTGTGTATCTGTGTGTGTCTGTGTGAGTTTAGGTGGCGTCTTGGCTGTTGGACCCGGGTAGTGAGGAGAGAACTCTAACCAACATGGTCACCTGCTACTGTCCCTCAGAACTACCGCTGCTGGATGGACACACACACTCCCCTCGCCTACGAGCAGCCATAGACAGCGTGCTAATACACAGCACCATGGGTCACCTCACTACCCTGCTGGAGAAAGATGGACTGATAGGTAAGGAACACATCTGACAGCTGGACTTCTACCTTATGTCTCAGTTTTTGATCATTCTGTTTCTGTTCTGTCCCTCTGTCTCCTCTCTGTCTCCTCTTTGTCTCCTCTCTGTCTCCTCTCTGTCTCCTCTCTGTCTCTCTCTCTCTCTCTCTCTCTCTCTCTCTCTCTCTGTCTCTATCTCTCTGTCTCTATCTCTCTGTCTCTCTGTCTCTCTCTCTCTCTCTCTCTCTCTCTGTCTCTCTCTCTCTCTCTCTCTCTGTCTCTCTGTCTCTCTGTCTTCTCTCTCTCTCTCTCTCTGTCTCTCTCTCTCTCTCTCTCTCTCTCTCTCTCTCTCTCTCTCTCTCTCTCTCTCTCTCTCTCTCTCTCTCTCTCTCTCTCTCTCCTCTCCCTCTCTCTCTCTCTCTCTCTCTCTCTCTCTCTCTCTCTCTCTCTCTCTCTCTCTCTCTCTCTCTCTCTCTCTGTCTCCTCTCTCTCTCTCTCTCTGTCTCTCTCTCTCTCTCTCTCTCTGTCTCT
Organism: Oncorhynchus gorbuscha; assembly: GCF_021184085.1. Classification (NCBI taxonomy): domain Eukaryota; kingdom Metazoa; phylum Chordata; class Actinopteri; order Salmoniformes; family Salmonidae; genus Oncorhynchus; species Oncorhynchus gorbuscha. Next base: position 45,570,952 of record NC_060192.1, read on the forward strand.
CTCTCTCTCTCTCTCTCTTGTCCTCTCTCTCTGGGGTGTCTGTCATCTGTGTGTATGTAGATGTGTTCCGCAGTGTGGAGATGCGTTCCCAGGTGTGCCTGGCGCTGCTGGAGCTGAATGGGATTGGCTTCAGCTGGGAGGAATGTGACAGGCTCTCTGATGCAGGCCTCTCTCAGCTCTGGAGACTCAGTCTTTCTCTCTCTGGACTCTCTCTCTCTCTGTCTTTCTCTCTCTCTCTCTCAGGGGGTCTACACTAGGGTTCAGGGTATCACCAAGGTCTAAAAAAATCACCTCCAGAGGTCCACTCAGGGTGTTCAGGTGTTCAGGGTATCATTGGTCTACACTAGGTGTTCAGGTATCATCATGGTCTACACTAGGTGTTCAGGGTATCCATGGTCTACACTAGTGTTCAGGTATCACCATGGTCTCACCAATCACCTCCAGACCACCAGATATTTCTTTCTAACTATCATCATGGTCTCTCTAGGTCTCAGGGTCTTTCTCTCTCTAGGTGTTCTCTCTCAAGGTCTAAACTAGGTGTCTCAGGGTATCACCATGGTCTCTCTCTGTTCTCTCACCAAGGTCTAAACTAGGTATTCAGGGTATCTCTCTCACTAGGTGTTCTCTCTCAAGGTCTCTTTATCTCTCTCTCTCTCTTGGTCTCTCTCTGTTCAGGGTATCACCATCTCTCTCTCTCTCTCTCTCTCCTGGTCTCACTAGGTGTTCTATCATCATGGTCTACACTAGGTGTCTCTGTCTCTCTGGTCTCACTAGGTGTTCAGGGTATCACCATGGTCTACTCTAGGTCTCTCAGGGTGTCATCATGGTCTACACTAGGTGTCTCTGTCTTCTCTCTGGTCTCACTAGGTGTTCTATCACCATGGTCTGCTCTAGGTCTTCTCTCTCTCATCTCTCTCTGTGTTCAGGGTATCATCATGGTCTACACTAGGTGTTCAGGGTCTCTCAAGGTCTACACTAGGTGTTCAGGGTATCACCATGGTCTACACTAGGTGTTCAGGGTATCTCCATGGTCTCCTCTAGGTGTTCAGGGTATCATCATGGTCTCCTCTAAACTAGGTGTTCCCCTGTTCAGGGTCTCTCATGGTCTACACTCTGTTCAGGGTATCACCATGGTCTCTCAGGGGTTTCAGGGTATCTCATGGTCTACACTAGGTGTTCAGGGTATCACATGGTCATCTCTACTAGGTGTTCAGGGTATCTCATGGTCTCTCACTAGGTGTTCAGGGTATCATCTGGTCTCACTAGGTGTTCAGGGTATCTCATGGTTCTCTAGGTCTCTATCATCATGGTCTACACTAGGTGTTCAGGGTCTCCAAGGTCTAAACTAGGTGTTCAGGGTATCTCCATGGTCTACACTAGGTGTTCAGGGTATCACCATGGTCTACACTAGGTGTTCAGGGTATCACCATGGTCTACACTAGGTGTTCAGGTATCATCATGGTCTACACTAGGTGTTCAGGGTATCTCATGGTCTACACTAGGTGTTCAGGGTATCTCATGGTCTACACTAGGTGTTCAGGGTATCATCATGGTCTACACTAGGTGTTCAGGGTATCATCATGGTCTCACTAGGTGTTCAGGGTATCGCCAAGGTCTCTCTAGGTGTTCAGGGCATCATCTCATGGTCTACACTAGGTGTTCAGGGTATCATCTGGTTTTGACTAGGTGTCAGGGTGTCATCTGGTGTACACTAGGTGTAGATGTGTTCCCAGTGTGGAGATGGTGTCCCAGGTGTGCCATGGGCTGCACTAGAGCTGTTCATGGGATTCATGGTCTACAGCTAGGGAGGTATCAATGGTTTTGGCAGAAACAGGGTGATGCAGGCCAAGCTGTCAGCTCTGGAGACACAGGCCTACAGCCTTGCTGGACACAACTTCTCTCTGACTAGCACCGAGGATGTGGCACAGGTAGGGAGGTCTACAGTAGGTGTTCAGGGTATCCCAAAATCTACCTCCAGACCACCAGATATTTCAGGGTATCACCATGGTTTGGTGTTCAGGTATCATCATGGTCTTGACTAGGTGTTCAGGGTATCACCAAGGTCTAAACTAGGTGTTCAGGGTATCACCAAGGTCTAAACTAGGTGTTCAGGGTATCACCATGGTCTACACTAGGTGTTCAGGGTATCATCATGGTCTACACTAGGTGTTCAGGGTATCACCATGGTCTACACTAGGTGTTCAGGGTATCACCATGGTCTACACTAGGTGTTCAGGGTATCATCATGGTCTACACTAGGTGTTCAGGGTATCATCATGGTCTACACTAGGTGTTCAGGGTATCATCATGGTCTACACTAGGTGTTCAGGGTATCATCATGGTCTACACTAGGTGTTCAGGGTATCATCATGGTCTACACTAGGTGTTCAGGGTATCATCATGGTCTACACTAGGTGTTCAGGGTATCATCATGGTCTACACTAGGTGTTCAGGGTATCATCATGGTCTACACTAGGTGTTCAGGGTATCGCCAAGGTTACCACAACATCTCAAGGGGAGAGAAGTATTGTTCTAAGGTTCTGCATCATCATGTCTGTTTGTCTGTCTGTTCCTCCTACTCTGTTGTGGGTGTGTGTGTGTCTGTCTCTGTGTGTGGGTGTGTGTGTGTGGGTGTCTGTCTCTGTGTGTGGGTGTGTGTGTGTGGGTGTCTGTCTCTGTGTGTGGGTGTGTGTGTGTGGGTGTCTGTCTCTGTGTGTGGGTGTCTGTCTCTGTGTGTGGGTGTCTGTCTCTGTGTGTGGGTGTCTGTCTCTGTGTGTGGGTGTTTCTGTCTCTGGGTACTGCTACAAACACACACTGTGTGTGTGTCTCTGTGTGTCAGGTGTTGTTCCGTGAGCTGCGCCTGCCTCCCAGCTGTGATTTGAGTGGGGGGAGGGGTAAGAAGACCCTGGGGTACAGCAGGAGAGGAACAGGACGCGCCGGGTTGGGGAAACCGTTCAGTACCACCAAGGTAACACAGACAGACAGACAGACAGACAGACAGACAGACAGACAGACAGACAGACAGACAGACAGACAGACAGACAGACAGACAGACAGACAGACAGACAGACAGACAGACAGACAGACAGACAGACAGACAGACAGACAGACAGACAGACAGACAGACAGACAGACAGACAGTGAAGTTATTGGTCCTGCTCTGTGACATCATATGTGAATAAAAGGTGACATCATCAGGACATCCTGGAGAAGCTCAGTTCCCTCCACCCGTTGCCGGGGGTGATTCTGGAGTGGAGGAGGATCACCAACGCCTTGACAACGGTGGTGTTTCCCCTGCAGAGAGAGAAACGACATCACCCCCTGCTGGTTATGGATAGAATACATCCTGTCTCCCAGACACACACTGCTACAGGTAACACACTGCTACAGGTAACACACTCTGCTACAGGTAACACACTCTGCTACAGGTAACAAACACACTGCTACAGGTAACACACTCTGCTACAGGTAACAAACACACTGCTACAGGTAACACACTGCTACAGGTAACACACACTGCTACAGGTAACACACACTGCTACAGGTAACACACTGCTACAGGTAACACACTGCTAACACACACACTGCTACAGGTAACACACACACACTGCTACAGGTAACACACACACACTGCTACAGGTAACACACACACACTGCTACAGGTAACACACACACACACTGCTACAGGTAACACACACACACTGCTACAGGTAACACACACACACTGCTACAGGTAACACACACACACTGCTACAGGTAACACACACACACTGCTACAGGTAACACACACTGCTACAGGTAACACACACTGCTACAGGTAACAAACACACTGCTACAGGTAACACACTGCTACAGGTAACACACACTGCTACAGGTAACACACACTGCTACAGGTAACACACACTGCTACAGGTAACACACTGCTACAGGTACACACTGCTACAGGTAACACACAGGTAAACAAACACACTGCTACAGGTAACAAAACACACTGCTACAGGTACAAACACACACTGCTACAGGTAACACACACACACACTGCTACAGGTAACAAACACACTGCTACAGGTAACAAACACACACACACACTGCTACAGGTAACACTCACACACTGCTACAGGTACACTGCACAGGTAACACACACTGCTACAGGTAACACACACTGCTACAGGTACACACACACACTGCTACAGGTAACACAGGTAACACACTGCTACAGGTAACACACACACACACACTGCTACAGGTAACACAACACACACTGCTACAGGTAACACACACTGCTACAGGAAACACACACTGCTACAGGTAACACACACTGCTACAGGTAACACACACTGCTACAGGTAACAACACACACTGCTACAGGTAACACACACACACTGCTACAGGTAACACACACACACTGCTACAGGTAACAAACACACACACACTGCTACAGGTAACAAAACACACACTGCTACAGGTAACAAACACACACACACTGCTACAGGTAACACACACTGCTACAGGTAACACACACTGCTACAGGTAACACACACACACTGCTACAGGTAACAAACACACACTGCTACAGGTAACAAACACACACTGCTACAGGTAACACACACACACACTGCTACAGGTAACACACAGGTAACACACTGCTACAGGTAACAAACACACAGGTAACACACTGCTACAGGTAACACAACACACACACACTGCTACAGGTAACAAACACACACTGCTACAGGTAACACAAACAGGTAACACACACTGCTACAGGTAACACACACACACACTGCTACAGGTAAAAACACACTGCTACAGGTAATAAACACACTGCTACTAACAAAACACACTACAGGTAACACACACACACACTGCTACAGGTAATCTACATCTGTACAGTAATGACACACTGTTTTAAAAGGTACACTATGACTGGTAACACACACTGCTATCTGGTAACACAGATGACATGTACACACACTGACTATGACTGGTCCACCTAGCTATCTGGAGATGAAGGTACTGACACACTGACAGGTAACACACACACTGCTATCAGGACTGATGAACTGCTACAGGTGACACACTGACTGGTCACACCTGCTATCAGGACACTTAAGGTAACACACTGCTACAGGTAACACACACTGCTACAGGTAAACACACACTGCTATCAGGTAACACAGATGAATGTAACACACACTGAGTTGAACTATGACAGGTCAAACACACTGCTACAGGTAACACACACTGCTACAGGTAAACACACTGCTATCTGGAGATAACACACTGCTACAGGTAACACACTGCTACAGGTAACACACTGACAGGTAACACACTGCTACAGGTAACACACACTGCTACAGGTAACACACCTACAGGTAACACACACTGCTATCTGCTACAGGATGCTACAGGTAATGTACTGACACTGACAGGTCACACTGCTAGGCTATCTGGAGCTGACATGTACAAACACACTATGCTACAGGTAACACACCTACTGCTATCTGGAGATGAATGTCCTGACAGGTAACACACACACACTGACTGGTCCACCTAGCTATCTGGTAAAATACACACACACTGAATGTACTGACTACTGACTGGTCCACACTAGCTATCTGGAGATGAATGTACTGACTATGACTGGTCCACTGCTAGCTATCTGGAGGTGACAGGTAACACACACACTGTACTGACTATGACTGCTGGTCCACACTGCTACAGCTATCTGGAGATGTAAACACACACTGCTACAGGTAAACACACACTGACTACAATGTACATGTAGACACACACTGATCATTACAGGTAACACACACACACTGTCTGTAACACTGCTAACAGGTATCACACACTGCTACAGGTGTCTGTAACACACACTGCGTGTAACACACACTGCTGCACACTGCACAGTGAGCTCACAGGTCACACTGCTACAGGTAACACAAACATCCAGACACACTGTACAGGTAACACACACGAAGGTAACACACACACACTTTGAGACACCAGCTATGGCACTCTACAGGTGGCTACAGGTAACACACAGGAGGACACACCACGCTGCTACAGGTATCACACAGCTATGGTAACACTACATTTACACTGCTACAGGACCTGCTACAGGTAACACACACACTGGAATAACTATTTACTGTTACAACACACACTACAGGTAACCCTACACACTGCTGACACACTGATGGTAACAACTGCTACAGGTAACTGTTAAACACACACTGCTACAGGTAACAAACACACACTTGGTGGGACACACTGCAACATCCAAACACACACCTTAACAAACACACACACTGCTACAGGTAACAAACACATTACACTGTTTACATCAAACACACACACGCTGCTACAGGTCACACACTGCTACACTCAACACTGCTACACTGCTTGCACACAAGATGCTACAGGTAGCACACACGGACTGCTACAGGTGGGAATAACTATTTACTATACTGTTAAACTATCTGTACACTACTAATCCACAACACTGCTAACAGGACAACACTGCTACAGGTAACACACACACACTGCTACAGGTAACAAACACACACTGCTACAGGAACTGCTAGGCAATTTAGGTAACAAACACTTGACAAGACTGCCGGACAGGTAACAAATACACTTACACCTGCTGACAAGACAGGTAACAAACACACACACACTGCTACAGGTAACACACACTGCTACAGGTAAACACACACACACTGGACAGGTAATCTATCTGTTGAATTATACTGTCCAAACTATCTGATGAAACTACTAATCCACCTAGCTATCTGGAGATGAATGTACAAGACTGGTCCACCTAGCTATCTGGAGATGACTTGGTGGAATATGTAATGTTATAACTATCATTTAACGTGTCTGTGCACAGGCAAGATGGCTGCAAGGACTTTGAGATCCAGATGGCCTCTGTGGGGAGGATAACCTAACCTCACAAGATGGACGCCGGACAGGGTTGGAATAACTATTTATAACTACTAATCCTAACCTTGACAAGATGGCCGCCGGACTTGGTGGGAATAGCAATTTATAACTACTAACCCTTGACAAGATGGCCGCCGGACTGGGTGGGAATAACTATTTATTATACTGTTAAACTATCTGTAACTACTAATCCTAACCTTGACAAGATGGATGCCGGACTTGGTGGGAATAGCAATTTATAACTACTAACCTTGACAAGATGGCTGCCGGACTGGGTGGGAATAGCAATTTATAACTACTAACCTTGACAAGATGGCTGCCGGACTGGGTGGGAATAGCAATTTATAACTACTAACCTTGACAAGATGGCTGCCGGACTGGGTGGGAATAACTATTTATTTATTTATTATACTGTTAAACTATCTGTAACTACTAATCCTAACCTTGACAAGATGGATGCCGGACTGGGTGGGAATAACCAGTACCCAATAGTCATACTGTAGTAAAAGTAAAGATATCTTCATAGAAAGTTACTCAAGTAAAAGTCACCCAGTAAAATACTACTTCAGGAAAAGTCAGAAAGTATTTGGTTCTAAATATATTTAACTATTAAAAGTAAATGTAATTTATCAAATATATAAATCATTTCAAATTCCTTAAATTAAGCAAAGCAGACAGCACCATTTTCTTGTTTTAAAATACAGAGGTACAGATAGCCAGGGGTACACTCCAACACTCAGACATCGTTACAGATAGCCAGGGCACACTCAAATGGACACACGAATGTTCTCAGACATCATTACAGATAGCCAGGGACACACTCCAACACTCAGACATCATTACAGATAGCGTTGGACACACTCCAACACTCAGACATCATTACAGATAGCCAGGGACACACTCCAACACTCAGACATCATTACAGATAGCCAGGGACACACTCCAACACTCAGACATTATTACAGATAGACAGCAGGGACACACTCCAACACTCAGACATCATTACAGATAGCCAGGGACACACTCCAACACTCAGACATCATTACAGATAGCCAGGGGAACACTCCAACACTCAGACATCATTACAGATAGCCAGGGACACACTCCAACACTCAGACATCATTACAGATAGCCAGGGACACACTCCAACACTCAGACATCATTACAGATAGCCATGGGGAACACTCCTACACTCAGACATCATCACGGATAGCCAGGGGGCACACTCTTACACTCAGACATCACTACAGATTGCCAGGGACACACTCCAACACTCAGACATCATTTACAAAAGCTGCATTTCTGTTTATTGAGTCTGACAGATCAGAGGCAGTAGGGATAACCAAGTGCGCAAATTGGCCCATTTTCCTGTCCAAAGCATTCAAAATGTAACGAGTACTTTTGGGTGTCCACTCACTGACTCACCCAATGATATGTCCACTCACTGACTCACCCAATGATATGTCCACTCATTGACTCACCCAATGATATGTCCACTCACTGACTCACCCAATGATATGTCCACTCACTGACTCACCCAATGATATGTCCACTCACTGACTCACCCAATGATATGTCCACTCACTGACTCACCCAATGATATGTCCACTCATTGACTCACCCAATGATATGTCCACTCACTGACTCACCCAATGATATGTCCACTCACTGACTCACCCAATGATATGTGACTCACCCAATGATATGTCCACTCATTGACTCACCCAATGATATGTCCACTCACTGACTCACCCAATGATATGTCCACTCATTGACTCACCCAATGATATGTCCACTCACTGACTCACCCAATGATATGTCCACTCATTGACTCACCCAATGATATGTCCACTCATTGACTCACCCAATGATATGTCCATTCAGGCTCAATACAAGACATTCCGGCTGTAGGCTAAAATGGTGCTGTTTACAAAATTTTGGGAGTTGAGAAATAGCTTTGGTAGCTACGGACAGATGAGATTCTCCTCTTTTCAGTAGGCCTAGCCAAACTGTTTACCCACAAGTGTATTTGTATGCTCACTAACAGCCGCAGCTCAACAATCACCTGTTTGGTATTTGCTGCTGCTCATATTCCAGGCCTCCCGACTGTAGGCCTGGGTGCTTAAAACAATCCACAGAATAAGCTCATGATGTTCTTCCTTCTCAGTCGGGGCCGTTCCAGGCTGATCAGACCTCCAGCTCCTCCTCCTGAAGGGGCCGTGGCCTTCTCCGTCAGCATGAGACACGCCTTTGTTCCTTTCACAGGTAACTCCTCCACCTTTCACAGCTTACTGCCAGGCTATACTAATGGTACCATGTACCATGTCAGGCAGGCCACAGAGAGTCTATACTAATGGTACCATGTCAGACAGCTTACTGCCAGGCCACAGAGAGTCTAAACTAATGGTACCATGTCAGACAGGCCACAGAGAGTCTATACTAATGGTACCATGTCAGACAGGCCACAGAGAGTCTATACTAATGGTACCATGTCAGTCCAGGCCACAGAGAGTCTATACTAATGGTACCATGTCAGACAGGCCACAGAGAGTCTATACTAATGGTACCATGTCAGACAGGCCACAGAGAGTCTATACTAATGGTACCATGTCAGCCAGGCCACAGAGAGTCTATACTAATGGTACCATGTCAGCCAGGCCACAGAGAGTCTATACTAATGGTACCATGTCAGACAGGCCACAGAGAGTCTATACTAATGGTACCATGTCAGACAGGCCACAGAGAGTCTATACTAATGGTACCATGTCAGACAGGCCACAGAGAGTCTATACTAATGCTACCATGTCAGACAGGCCACAGAGAGTCTATACTAATGGTACCATGTCAGACAGCTTACTGCCAGGCCACAGAGAGTCGATACTAATGGTACCTGCTTGCCCGCCTGCCTGTCTGTCCATCCGCCCGTGTGTCTGTCCATCCGCCCGTGTGTCTGTCCATCCGCCCGTGTGTCTGTCCATCCGCCCGTGTGTCTGTCCATCCGCCTGCCTGTCTGTCCATCCGCCCGTGTGTCTGTCCATCCGCCCGTGTGTCTGTCCATCCGCCCGTGTGTCTGTCCATCCGCCCGTGTGTCTGTCCATCCGCCTGCCTGTCTGTCCATCCGCCTGCCTGTCTGTCCATCCGCCTGCCTGTCTGTCCATCCGCCCGTGTGTCTGTCCATCCTATTTGAAGCACCCTGTCATTCCTGAAGTTGTATTGAATAGCTGCAATATTTCTGTGATCCAGTTGACTACTTCAAAATGGTGAAAGGCCTCAATGGTAAATAGTCTTTGGGCCAAGAGGGCCCACTATCCAACCCTACCCGTGTGTGTCAGATGCTTTTATCCAAAGCGATTAACAGTCATGCGTGTATACATTTTACAAATGGTAACCCCAGCGGGAGTTGAACCCGCAACCCTTGATGGATAAGCTCCATGCTCTACTGACTGAGCCACATAGGACCTTTGTGTTATTCCTAATTTCACCCCCCCCCCCCAATTCAATTTAACATGTAAAAGCATTTATTGTCAGGGGAAACATATGTTTACATTGCCAAAGCAACATTTAGATAATATACAGAAGTATAAAAATATGAACAGTAAACATTAAACTCACAAAAGTTCCAAAAGAATAAAGATATTTCAAATGTTATATTATGTCTGTATACAGTGTTGTAATGATGTGCAAATAGTTAAAGTACAAAAGGGAAAATAAATAAACATAAATATGGGTTGTATTTACAATGGTGTTTGTTCTTCACTGGTTGCCCTTTTCTTGTGACAACAGGTCACAAATCTTGCTGCTGTGACGGCACACTGTGGTATTTCACCCAGTAGATATGGGAGGTTATCAAACTGTTTGTGGGTCTGTGTAATCTGAGGAAAATATGTCTCTCTAATATGGTCATACATATTTGGCAGGAGGTTAGGAGGTGCAGCTCAGTTTCCACCTCATTTTGTGGGCAGAGTGCTGATTTTTTGGTTAATTCTTTCCAATGTGTCAAGTAATTATCTTTTTGTTTTCTCATGATTTGGTTGGG